>NW_026057579.1:37324060-37324162 GCF_023721935.1 Panthera uncia
GAGAAGAGAAGAGAAGAGAAGAGAAGAGAAGAGAAGAGAAGAGAAGAAAGGGGAAAGGAGATGGGGAAAGGGGAAGGGTAAAGGGGGAAGGAGGAAGGGGGA
>NW_026057579.1:37324262-37331133 GCF_023721935.1 Panthera uncia
GGGGAGGGGAGGGGAGGGGAGGGGAGGAGAGGAGAGGAGAGGAGAGGAGAGGAGAGGAGAGGAGAGGAGAGGAGAGGAGAGGAGAGGAAAGGAAAGGAAAGGAAAGGAAAGGAAAGGAAAGGAAAGGAAAGGAAAGGAAAGGAAAGGAAAGACAATATTTTACAAGCAACATATGGGAATTCATTGACCCCCTAAAGCACACCCGTGGTAGATAATGCTTGCTGCCTGTCCATATTCTCTTTTCTCCATTTCAAAGAGCACCAACTGTACCTGGGGTATAATATGCCCAACTAAAAGATGACATTTCCATGCTGCTCTTACGACTGAAGCAGGACAATGAGATGGAAGAGAAAGCCATTGAGTGAGACTTTGGGAAAGTTGCACGAAAAAGCTCGACTCTTGTGTTTGTCTTTTACTTCCTTCCCTTCCTGTCTGGGAAAGCCCTCTCAGATATGGTGACACTAGCATGACACTAGAGAATCCTTAGGAAAGAGTCACAGGCTGAGGGAAGGTGTGGGGTCATCTGTGCTTGGCACACTTGAGGAGCAAGCAGACCCGTGTGGTTAGAGCTACATGGGTGAAGAAGACAATCAGCAAAGGGGTCAGGGTGGGAGCCAGGGTACGTGATCAGAGAGGCCTCACGGGCCACGAGAAGCACTTTGGGTTTCGTTCAGAATGAGATGTGAAGCCATTGCAGGGTCCCAAGCAGCAATGTGACATGACCTTGTGTTTTAAAGGATCGCTCTGTTTCTTGTGTAGTTAAGAAATCATAAAGTGGCAAGAGACAGCTCCACTTAGAGACAATGACATAAAGTTTCAAACTTGAAAATGAATCACCCTACACCCTACACATAAGCACACATACTCAAGAGCAAAACCTATTTGAAGATGGACAGAATCCTTTGAAATCTAAGTTGAGACCCCAGCTCTACCTTGCTCCCTGGTTTCCAGGTAAGGGTTGGCTGAGGAAGAGATTGAGTGGATGGGTCTAGAACTGGAACTAGGATTACAAACTGTTGACCTAAGGAAAATGGTATGAGTCTGTTCCCAAGGTACAATCAATGTGCTGAAACAGTGCTTCTAAATGTTCATATGTAAACTCTCTGAGGCAGGAAATGTACCTCAATTTACGAGAAGGTCCACTAGTCCCTAAAGTCTCAGGTGACTAGATCAATAGATGGGTGGATGAGAGAGAGAGAGAGAGAGAGAGAGAGAGAGAGAGAGAGAGATGGATAGATGAGATGGACAGATAGCTGGAGAGATGAGAGTGAAAGAGAGAGATTAGAGAACTTGTCCCTGGTCTCTATATCTGAATACCTAAGTCCCATGATATCAAAACCTTTCGTTTCAATGGCAACAACTACTTTCCTTTAACCCATAACCTTGGCCAAAGTTCAACCCCATCTCCTACACCCATGACATCCTAACACAAAGTTCTTCAACCTCTGCTTGGTTATCTTCATAAACAAGGGGTTCACGATGGACTGGACTAGAAGTCCATTTTTAGACCATTCTAGATGATTGAAAATAACTCTACTATTGAGCCGGTATCTACTCCCTGTAACTTTCACTCCATCCTCTTACTTCTACACTCCACAGCGATACATCTGAGCTCCGCTCCCAGTGACATCCCTTCGGATATTTGAAGACAGCAAGCCCCTCCCTCGTCTTCCCTGTTTCGCAATCAATATGTTCCACTTTCACAAACATCCCCCACATAACTTTATGTTACGCTTTTCTATATACTAGGTATCCTCTCATAACGGGTCACAGGTTTTCCAGTGACGTTGGCCATGTGTTTCTTAGAATATAACTTTGCCAACTGTACAGTAGAGGGGAACTATTCATTTAGTTCAACAAATATTTAGAGTTCTACATCTATCAAGTTCTCACTGGGAAATACATGACATACTCGTAGTTATTTGAGGAGAGTTTAATAAAGGGACCGTTTCACAGGTTAATGCAAGGGCTGGTAAACGTAATAAGAAGGCCCACAGTGCCCCCAAGGCGAGCAACAGAGAGAAGTGAGGACTGTCTCTTGGCCTGAGGGATCTCCGAGAAGGCAGCCGTGTAAGAGCACAGCCTCACAGGAGTAGTGACAGCCAGCAGAAGTGGACACGGGTGAATGAATGATCCTACTTCACTCACTCCCTGCTCTCTGACCTTCCATTGCCTGCACCTAACTGGGCAGCAGGTACCAAGAGAGTAGGATGATGCAGAATATATGGCCACACTCACTGAGCACAGAGGAGAAGAAGGGGGTGGGGGTGGGGGGCATGGAAGCTATAAGATACAAACTCCCATTAATTGCTAGAATGGTGGGGTATGAAGGTAATCCTTCATTGTGGGCTCTGGGGAAACACTCCCAAGAATGGACAGAAGATAGTATTCTGTTCTCTGGGTAGTAAACAATGAGTATGGGCTTGTACACATTGACTTTGGGATGCCTTTGATCAATTCAGACAAAGTGGTCAAACGGGCAGCTCCAATTCTGCAACCCAAGGAAGAAACCCAGAAGGACATAAACCTACAGAATATAAATGAAGGTCTGGCACACATGAATTTGCCAAAGAAGAAATTTTGTCATCGGAAACCCAGCAGGGCGTAAGGATTCCATCTTGATTCGCCTGTCGTGGCTTCATGGTGTAGGCTGACCCTGAAAAGGAACCTGGGATAGAACAGCCATAAACGTAGGAGAACAATCAGGAAGCCATGCAGAGAAGGTCTCCAGAATGAGGGGGTGGTTAGGCCCTGTCAGATGCCAGTAGGGTATGAGATAACATGGGGACTGGAAAAAATCTCTGCTAGATCTAGCAATGTGGCAGGAGAGACGGGCTGCAGAGAAGGGGCGGTAAGAGGAAAAGAGTTTGAGTAATGGGGTGGTCAATGCTCAAACACTGACGCGAGGACACCCTTGACAGGGAAGGCTGATGAGTCACAAGGTAGAGGGTACGAGTGTAATGTTCACTGGAGGCCAACAGGAGTATGATCTAATCTACAGTTGGAGGGAATAACTCTGAATAGAGTAGAATTACTTCCTTTAGTACATCAGCAGGAAAACATGAAGGAAAAAAAAAAAAAAAGGCTGCCTGTGGCAGTAAATTGTAGTAGCTGGCAGTTAATGACCTGAATTTCCTCTGAGAAGTTGCACGTTTCACGCTGGAAGTACAGGAAACCAGGAGGATGGGGCTTTGGAAGGTCATCGTATGGATTAGAAAGCGGGTCTACCACGAAACGGGGAGCGAAGACCGTTTGGCCCCCAACTCCCCAAGCTGAGGTGTGTGGGTGTGAGAGAACAGTTAGTACCGGGGAGGCACAGAGGGAATCCTAAGGGGAGGCTGGGTTTTGTCTAGGATAAGAAAGTGGAGGACATTTGGAAAAGAGTTAAAGAATACAAGGAGTTTGCCAAGTGAGAAGCATTTCTGGATGGCAGAGGGACCAGTTAGGAGTAGGAAACCATTAACAGTCGGGTCAGGGGACGAAGTAGGGAGCACTAGGTGAAGGGACTGGTTCCCCTGGGGCTCACCTGTTGGCTTCTGACCGATGAAGTCACGGACACAAGGCGCGGTTGATTCCGCCTTGGTAGCTTCTTTGAAAAGTCTCAACGTTGTCTACTCACCTGTTCTGAGGTAGGATAGTGGTAAATGCGCATAAACAGAACATCCCGCTGGATCCTCAGCTCCCTGAGGGCAGGCCCCAGATCCTTGCTTGTGCCATACTTTATCCCGAACACCAGCAGAGTCTAGGCATATGGAAGTCATTTAGGGGTGTCTGGGCAGATCAGTCAGTTGGGTGTCTCCCTCTCTCTCTCAGAATAAATCGATCAATAAAACATTCCCAAAAAAGTCATTTTAGATGTTTCTCCAGGAAAAAACAACACAAAAACGTGTCTTTGACTCTACTGCATACGACTTGAATCTTTGTCAATTTATTTTAAAATCTCACAAAATTTCAACATCATGGCAAGGGACGTCAATCACTATTGCAAAAAAAATAAATGTCATATGATACAAAGTTTATCTTCTCAAATAAGGAAAAAGATGGGTATTGTGAATATAAAATTATAGGGGCACCTGGGTGGCTCAGTCAGTTAAGTGTCCAGTGCTCAGTTTCGGCTCAGGTCACGATCTCACGGTTGGGGAGTTTGAGCCCCACATCGGGCCGTGCTGGCAGTGCGGATCCTGCTCGGAATTCTTTGTCTCCCTCTTCCTCTGCCCCTCCCCCATTCTCTTGCTCACCGTCTCTCAAAATAAATAAACTTTAGAAAAAAGAATATAAAATTATAAATTTAAATTCTGCTTCTGAAAAAACATCAGAAACTCTCCCAATCCACCAAAATCAAGTTGTCTAACAAGACTTATCATACTAACTTAATCTCCTATGTGCGAACAATTGGATTAATGCATAAAAAAATCAATAAATACAACCTCTGACTTTAGCAAAGCTTTTGGCTGAGCTGTTCCTAGGAAAAAAAAAATCAAAACACTGAAAATGTGGTAAAGGTACAACTTTTTGTACAACCCTGTACTCCCAGCTATACCCCTGCTACCTTCTACTTTGCAAATATTCTCTCTCAGTGAATGAGGGTGCTCCAGCGCAGAAGCAGGAAATGAGATAAAAATACAAAAAGTGATAACAGATGATAATTGCCTCTTTAGAGTTACCAAGAATGTGCCATGACGGCTTGAACGAGGCAAGGTTACTAAGGGCTCATCACAACACAAGGCTTGAGCAAGGAAGTCGTCTCAGGTGGTGCTCATTGCAAAGATTAAATAAGATTATACACTTTAGAGCTAAAAACAGTGATTTGCACAAATTAATAGCTTTAAAAAAAAACATAGCTGTTACGAGGATTCTGGTGATGACAATGATGTTTGGGGACCAGTGTCCTATAATTAGGCTACAGAAACAGAAAAGCAGGTGGGGGCAAGTTCAAGGTCTTGACGGGTGGTTGGGTGCATCGTTCTAGAGTTAGTCATCAGAGGGAGGCACGCACGGTTTCTGAGTGGGGCTGAGGCGGGAGCGCACCGGGCTCGCACGCACGCAGGGTCGAGGCCCCGCAGGACGGCTGCAGGAGCAGAGCCAGGAGCAGGCCGGACAGGAGGCCGCCACAGCCTGGACTCCGGTGGTGCCCCCGAGGAGACCAGGGAAGCCACAGCGCGAGGTGGTATAGACTCAGGACACAGCGGCTTTCGTCGCTGTGTGTGGAAAGGAACGAGAGAAAGGGTCCCAGGGCGATTCTGTGGTCTCAAGGCTGGGCGACTGAGAGAAAGAAGGTGCCAGTGACAGACGTCACAATGAGGAAATAAACGGCTTGCAAAGGGCTCAGAGGTAGGGCCTGTGCCTGCCTCATCACCTTCAGTTGTAGCTGATCCTCACCCGAAAGGCCTCACGCCCACCAGCACACCTAGAAGAAAGCCAGATGAACAAACGGATAAATGAATGAACAGATCCTGCGTCGGTCCCCAGGATGCCCAGAAGTAATCAGTGAGTCTGCAGCCCTGTCTTTAAAACACAGGATTGTGGTTCCTTCTGCACCTGTCCTTTACCAACAACCACTGCCCCCCGCAACACACACACCCCACCCCCTTTGCTTGGAGGGAAGCGTTAGCTTCAGAGACATCTCTGAAAAGCAGTGCAAACCAATATATCTTCATCAGGCTTCCGAATCACTTTCTATATACTTGTTCAGAGGCTAGGAGGCTTCAGAGGTAATAAAAGCACTAACTGGTTCCCATGCCTACACAGTTTCTAAGCCTCCTGTAAAGAAGAGGCTCCTGAAATTCCTAATTAGCAGCAAGTGTTGGGAACATGGTTAAAAGCTGAGACACCCAAGAGAAGAGACGGAACAACAAGGTCTGCTGGAAGGAGAGCTGGGCTGGGACACATGTCGTTTCAAGCTCGCTAATTAACTTGCTGCATGACCTTGGTACAAATCTCCTGACCCTTCCCCATGTGTGGTCCTCCCACCGTCAGAAGGAAGGCTAAGGGTATTTACCAACTACCTGCCTCCCCAGAGTATAGCCAAGATTAACAAGACTCAATTTATAAAGTGCCTTGAGCCCTATTTCTGTAACATGCTTCCCTGCGTAAATAAATCCACGCATATCCTATCGTGCGGTTTGCGCAATGGTACCTACATCTCTGGCTTTACACAAAATGCTCATGTGCACGCATGGGTAGTTGATCCATTAAATCCCTTCTTCCCCCACCAACTGTGATTTCTCCGCTCTGCTTAATTAGCTAAACCCCCATGAATGAATGCATCATTCTCAGGCTCTTTTCTTCTTTATTAAACATGCTGACATAAATGGTTTCCCTACAAGTTAAAAAAAAAAAAAAAAAAAAAAAACAGCTTAAACGTGGAAAAAACATTAAGAACGGAATAAAAGCTGTTTGAAATAAAATGCCCTTTTTCCCCATTGCTCAATACGTTATGTATCTGAAACTCACATTTGACTTTAATTGGCAAACGGCTGCTGCAATTCGTGCGGATTAGACAGAAACCCCAGCTTCCCGCTCACCACAGTTCTTTCTTTCTCACCTCTTTTTATTTCTAATACACTGTGCTACAAAGATTTGTATAGCAGAAAGGAACTGCTTTTTCCCAAGTTTTTCTCAACAAGGGAGTAAAAATGTCACCCAATGGCGAGAAGAAGTAACTTACAAAAGACAGTCTGCCATTGAAGTCATCAAAAGCTAAATTGTAATGAAAAGCACAAAGGAAGGAAGGGAGGGAAGGAGGGAAGGGAGGGAGGGAGGAAGGGAAGTAGGGAAGGAAGGAAGGGAGGGAGGAAGGGAAGGGGAGGGAGGAAGGGAAGGGGAGGGAGGAAGGGAAGGGAAGGGAGGAAGGGAAGGGAAGGGAGGAAGG
>NW_026057579.1:37331143-37342105 GCF_023721935.1 Panthera uncia
AGGGAGGAAGGGAAGGGAAGGGAGGAAGGGAAGGGAAGGGAGGAAGGGAGGAAGGAAGGAAGGGAGGGAGGGAGGGAGAGGGGGAGGGAAGGAGGCAGAGAGAAAGAAAGAAGCAATGTTTATTTGATTAGAACATGCATTCAAGCCCTATGATTTCTCCCGGGAGCAAATGCCAGCACAGTTCAGACGTTAGAAACCTCAGCAGTTGGCACAGACTTCCCTTTGCCTAGAGGGCACCTCCACGGGACCTCAACATTCTTGCTGTCAAATAAAAGAAACTGAGAGCTAGCGGCCAGAACTTGGCCGAGCTGGCGTGTGCTGAGAACAGCCCAGCTGCCTCTGTTTGCTATAATTGAAGCTATTATAACCACCTGCGAGTCTGTTATCGCTGTCCTTTGTCCAGGGCCACGGCGGCGCTGGCCACGCACAAATGCTCCCTGCTGAACCAGGAAATTGGGTCCCCGGGACGGATTCTGACAAGGAGTTGAAAGACAGATCAGGTCAATTTAAATGATCCCCCGCTCATCAGAAAATTAGATTACCATCGAAAATGAGTGCCGTGAAGATGACGATTTAAGGAGACCACCTCGTTTGGGAAACGTCGTTCGTGAGCGCATGTGTCCGCGGCGCCCCCCAACACACTCCTCCCGCGGCGCGTCAGCACGAACACCCATCGTGGGCTGAGAGGGGGAGGGGCGCAGAGAGGGAAAAGTCTGCACCTCCGAATGTTCGGTCTTGGACGTTTTCCAAGCATTTCAAGATGACTCGGTCCAGCTCTCACACGGCTGTGTGAGTCAGGGTTAAAACCACAGCCGCACATACTCCCAGCTTTAGCTCTGCCGTCCGAGTTCAGATGAAACCAGGACAGGAAGTGAAATAAGGTGTCTTTTGTCTCAAACTCCTGCCGAGTTCTTGTTCACACCTGAGGGAAGTTAAGATGGGTTTATGCCGACGGAATGGGAGGGGCTCCCACGGCACGTCAGCCCACGAGTTCAGCTCTTCCCCCATCACGTGCGTTCTAGAAGTCACGGCACCTGCAAAGAAAGAAGCATCTGCCTAGGACTGTTGCCGCCTCCCACCGTAAAAAGAAAACTAACGTAGAAGGAAGTTAAACAATTAGAGGACAGCAGATAAAAGGTACATAGCGTTCTTATATCACCTTTTTCTCTAGAGTAACTTTTGCATTTTGACTTTTTTTCTATCTAGAACATCCATACTAACATGCTTTATAAAAACAGATAAAATCTGGGAACAGACCTGCAGTGCCATCAAAGTGAAAAGGTCAGCAAACCCTCTTCCTGGTAAAACAAATATTAAACTGAACAAAAATATCAAACGCAACCATTTTAAGAGCTCTGAATATTGACCCAAAACAAACAAACAAACAAAACACATGGAGAAGTGTTTACTCATGAAAAATGATTGAATTTTGGATTTCAGCCACTGGAGCCTCCTTTACCTGAGGGCTCCTTTCACCCTACCTACCGGCTCAGGAGAGCCCTGTAGAGCTTAGAAAGACAAAGGTCACCTAAGCGTTGCCCATGTTCCTCAGCCTGTGCACACGGACCCATCAGCAGAGGGAGGAAACTTCATTGCCACAAGAGTTGGAGCCCAAACTATAAGCAATGACCGGCTGAAAAATAACCTGTAGAGACTCAAGAGTGACTCCTAGTGAGCCAGACCAAAAACTAAAAATAAGAGTTGAAAACAAAGTGAGCAAAGGTCTTCCCAGATCCCCATCGTAGGGGAGACAGAGACAGGAGATTGAGGTGAGGCAAGTTGCTATCAATAAAACAAAACAAAAAAGAATAACAACGATCGCCCTTGGAGAAAAAATTCAGAGTTGCAACAATTTATTATCTAAACATCCAGTCTTCAATAAGAACTTATGAGGCTCGCATAAACAAGGATGTGTGACCCATATTCAGGAGGAGAGAAGGAAGCAGTCGGTAGAAACCGCGAGTGGGCCCAAATGTTGAATTTAGCAGACAAAAATGCAAAGCGGCTAAAGATACTCAAAGGATGACGGAAGCTGTGTTTGAAGAATTAAATAAAAATATGATGAAAATGGCTCCACAGGTAGGGAATCTCAATAAAGACACAGGAACAATAACAAATAGCCAGTGGAAATTCTGAAGTCATAAAGTACAATAACTGAAATGGAAGCTTTACTGGGTGGCTCGACAAGCAGACAGGAGCTGGTAAAGGAAACAATCTGTGAACGTGAAGAAGGATCTGTAGAAAGAATCCAATCTGGACAACAGAGTAAAAGTGTGAAGAAAATAAAGAAAACTGAATTGAAGAGAGAGGCCTAAGGGGCACCATCAAGCAAATCGGCACCTGCGACAAGAGTTCCAGTAGGAGTCGAGAGTGAGAAAAAGGAAGAAAAATAATGAGACAAGGCTGGAATCCTCCCACATTTAGTGAAACACACTAATAGGCAGATCCAAGAGGTTTGTTGAATCCCACGTAGTAAAACACAGAGATCCACATCTACACGCATCTCTAACCATGGAGAGCGAAAACAAAGAGAAAATCTCAAAAGCACAGAGAAAAATGCTTCCTCACATACACAGAAATATTGATACACGTACTGACTGATTGGTCAACTGAGGCAAGACAGGCCAGAATGTAATGGAGAGATGTCTTCAAAGTGCTTAAGAACAGATATTAACCAAGAATTCAATACTGAGTGAAACTATCCTTTCAAAAACGAAAGTCAAATAAAGACATTCCCAAACAAAGACTGAAAATATGTGGTAGCAGACATACCTTGGAGGAAATACTGAAGACAGCTTTCTGGCTGAAAAGCAATGACATAGATGGGAACTTGAATCCACTGGAAAAAAAATTAAAAGAATTAGAAATTATAAATAGGAGGTTTCATAAAAAAGACTACAAACATATATCTTCTCTTCTTCAAAAGACATAAGATTGGTTAAAAAGTTATAACAGGGTAGTATTAGTTATATAATATAATATATAATTATATATATAATATATAATAATATTATATATAATATAATAATATAATAATACATATATAATATAATTATATATTATATATATAATATACAATATGCACCGATATAATATTTATGACAATAACAGCACAAAGGAGGGGTAGAGAATGCGGTGACATGAGAGTAGAATTCTACATTTAAGGTGCCATTAATCTGAATTGTCCTACTATATGACGTATATTGTAATCCTAAAGCAATCATTAGAAAGCAACTTTAAAATATAGCAAAAAAAATGAATAAAAATGGTATACTAAAAAATATGTGCTTAACACAAATAAGGTAGCAGTAAATGAGGATCAGAGCAAAAAAAAAGAGAGAGAAAGAAAGAAATATAGAAAGCAAATAGCAAATGGCAGATATAAATATAACTATATCAACAGTTAGATAAAATGAGAACAGACTAAACACCTCAACCAAAAGGCAGAGGTTGGCAGACTGGTTTAAAAAGCAAGATGCAGGGGCACCTGGGTGGCTCAGTCGATTAAGCACCAGACTTTGGTTCAGGTCATGATCTCACGGTTTGTGGGTTCGAACCCCGTGTCAGGCTCTGCGTGAACAGCTCGGAGCCTGGAGCCTGCTTCAGTTTCTGTGTGTCTCTCTCTCTATCTCTCTGTCTCTCAAAAATAAAATATTAAAAAAACAAAAAAGCAAGATGCAACTATATTCCATCTACACGAGGCAAATTTTAGTTTCAAAAACACAAAGAGTCTGAAAGTAAAAAGGTGGAAAAATATATGCCATGTAAACCTTAACCATAAGAGATACAGTTATATCAGACAGAACAAAATTTAAGACAAGAAATATAACTAGAAAGAAAAAAGAAATCCCTTAATGGCTGAGTCATTATATTAAAAGATAGAAAACTTATAAATGCATATGCACCTACCAACACAACGCCAAAATACATTAAACCAAAATTGACAGAATTGAATGAAGAATTAAATAACTCAGCAATTGTACTTGCAGCTTACATCTCTTTTAAAAAATTGATAGGACAAATTGTGAATGACAGTTATTCTGTCTTCTTCCTCTCAAGGAAAAGACCACAAAAAGAAACACACACACACACACACACACACACACACACACACACACACTGAGCACCACCACACGCTCAACAAGAATGGCTTTCATCAAAAAGACTGGGAGTATGAAATGGTACAGGAACTTTGAAAAACAGTTCACCAATTTCTTTTTTTTTTTTAATGTTTGTTTACTTTTGAGAGACAGAGAGAGACCAAGTGCCAGCAGGAGAGGGGCAGAGAGAGAGGGAGACACAGAATCGGAAGCGGGCTCCAGGCTCTGAGCCGTCAGCACGGAGCCCGACGCGGGGCTCAAACTCAGGAACCGTGAGATCATGACCTGAGCTGAAGTCGGACGCTCAACTGACTGAGCCACCCAGGCGCTCCCACCAATTTTTTAACAAAATAAACAGAAATTTACCATAAGGCAGCAATTCACTCCTAGGTACTTACCCAAGAGAAATGAAAACACGCATCTACAAAAAGACACATTTGCAAATGTTCATGGTAGAATGTCCACACACCCAAAGACTGGAATCCAACCAAACACCCACCAACTTGTGAGTAATGAACAATTACAGGGATAAGCCTAAAAAGGAGCTAGACTCAAAGTACTACATCTTGTACTACATACAATCGGACTACATATAATTCCATGTGCGTGAATTTTTTTTTTTTCTGAAAAGTATGTCTCTAGAGACACAGGATAAAGGATCCCCTGGCCTGGGAGCAGGGGTTAAGTGGTAACGAGACGATGGCACCTTCACTGTGGGATGGAACTATTCCAAAAGTGGACAATGGCAGCGGTGGTTACACAGCTTTTTAAATTCACAAAAAAAAATCATTGAATTGGGTGCCGACAGTTGGTAAGATTGTGCATGTAAATTATACCTCGAAGCTGCTTAAAAAGTTAATATAAGTCATCAGTACCAAAAAAGTTACTCATGTAAGAATCTCATAACAACTCACTTATGTAAATAGCATTGAACTAGGAGCCAGAAATCTTTCCATTCATTACCTAGAATGAATCTTTGACAAAGTCATTTGATATTTTAAATCTTTTCTTTCCCCAGCTGTATGCAGATCAGACCTAGCAACCACCACAGTGCTTATTGCAAAGGGTTGTTCGTCGGTTCACGGAGTTAGTCAGGTATCTGTCCCTTTAGCAAATACCTGCTATGAATGTCCATCACTCTGCAAGGGGCAGGAGATAAACCTGGAAGCCTAAGACATTTAGGAGAACGTAAATACGCCTACAGACCTACGAGGAGCAAACGAGATGGGGAAAACCCTGTACAAATGGAAGAGATTATTACTGTCAAGGGCTCGTGTTGGAAAGAACCATGGAACAGAGCACTGCTAGAACAGCCTGGAAACGATATTCACCTTAGAACCGTGGGACAGGGCACTGTTAGAACAGCCTGGAAGCGATATTTGCCTTCAGATGCAGGAACGTCCAAATCTTGCCTCAGTGGACAACTGCCTCTACGTAAGACCCCAAGGGAAAGAAATATTCCTAAAAAGACAGTGACAGTGGAAAGCAAAATGCTATTTTGTTATCAGATGGGGTCTCCGACACTCCACACAGGGTTCTGGTTTGCTGGCCAGGAACCCACAGAGTGATGCGTGCCCACGGGTGTCCCCTCTCTCTGAGGTCCAGGCCTTCATCTTTTGGCTGCTCTCCTAGTCGGAAGAGACCAGAAGGAAGACAGTGCCAGAGAGTTTACTGCTTAAGCTGCACAGGGAGAAAGAAAAAAAAAAATAGGGTCACCCTAAAATGCATGACTTCTTGTGTGCAAAGGCCACATGCGTTCGGCCTAATCCTGTTCTTTCTGACATGTTTCTTCTGAGACAACAGCTGTAGGCTCTGAGAGGAGCTCCGTCACCCATGCGCCCCTTGAAAAAGTTATTCACCCTGCCTGGACTTTATCCTGCCTCATTCATCAAACCTTAAGATGCGGCTAACTTCATCTGTCCCGCTTATTTGTCCCGGGGAGGGGGGACTCGGGGAGAGAGAGCTCTAAGTGGCATTCGAACTTCATAGTCTCCCTTTCTCCTGTCGATGAATAAATACACGTTCACCCTTGAGCTGATTTCTTCAGCAGCCCGTCACTTATTCAACAAATACTCAGTGAGAATCCTCAATATCCAGAGCACCAAAAATAAACGATTACACTTGCTCCCATGGAGGAAACAGACAACTGTGGGAGACAGAGGCACTCATCAAAGAATCACTCTCGTGGAGGCTTAATTACAAAGCAAGACGGGCATTCCAAAAGGAGGAATACCCAGCTCTCCAAGAGCACGACAGAAAGGAAGTAGGTCCAGCCTGGGAAAGGGGGGTGGGGGGCTCCTCCCTAAGAGGTGAGTGATCTGAGCTGCGTCCTGAGGGGTCGTGGGAGGAGCAGGCGGGAGGATGAGGGACAGGTCTGGGTGCAGGGAGAGCGCGGTTGCACAGAGGGGCCAGGGTGTGTTTGCAGGTGCAGCAGGAGAGAGCAGGAGGCTGTCTGGAACCGTTACCAGCTAGTGTGCAGGGCTGCAGGGTGGAGGGAGGGCAGGTGAAGAGCAGAAGGGGTGAAGAGGTAGAGGGAGCAGGTCCTGCCCACCATTCAGGTCTCAGAAAGCATCTGATCTTCATTCTGGGCACAACAGGGGAGAAAAAGTCTCCTCCAGATCAAACGTACTAACCACCTTGCACACTTACGTTCACCCAAGGCGAACCGTCACTATTTCGTATTCATATTGTCTGAATCGCAAAGAGAGAGAAAACAAGATAAAACATTCGCTGCAAACGACTCACCACACAGACGAGGAAACGAAGCAGGGGAACGCACCGTCTCCACGGTCCGCAGAATCCAGGACGCCTGGGTTCTGAGCCGTGCTCTCTCTGCTCAAACAGCCCTCTTGGGGGCATCTCTTCTCTTAGAGCCTCAGATAACGTTATGGGGATTCAACCTCATTTCAACGACAAACCTCATCTTTAATACAATCATTCATCTATTTAATAAATATTTATTGAGCACGTGGGGGCCAGTGTCTGTGCTTAATAAATTATTAAATTTCCATCACGGTGTGCGTGGACAAGTGCCCCGGACCCGGGGGGCAGATAACACCTTCCTTTGCTACTTGAATTGATATTAGGCAGCCATTGTAAAATTACTTATTGTAGCCCGGTTCTTCCAATTACTGCGCTGCTCTTGAATGGTCTTACAGACGGGAAATATTTTGTCAAACCCAAGCCTAAAAAATATTTAAAGATATTTCATAAAGGAATTACCTCCACCCCTAGTTTCCAAAACTAACATTCTCTCGCTCTAAAAATTTATTTAAAGATACAAAAATATTTTGTATTTTAATACAAAATACACCTGGGGGGCTCAGTCGGTTGAGCGTCCGACTTCGGCTCCCGTCACGATCTCGCGGGTCGTGGGTTCGAGCCCCGTGTCGGGCTCTGTGCTGACAGCTCGGAGCCTGCAGCCTGCTTCGGATTCTGTGTCTTCCCCTCTCTCTGCCCCTCCCCGGCTTGTGTTCTCTCTCTCTCTCTCAAAAATAAATAAACATTTTAAAAATTAAAAAGGAGAGAGATGTCAAGGAAGAGCATCCAACATTTACTGAGCACCTACTGTGTCCAGTCCCCATACTCTGTGTGTTACATGCTCTCATCTGTTCCATGAGACTGTCGCCATTCTTGCTGCTCCCAGTTTGGAGAGGAGGAAACTGAGGCAGGACTTCACTAAGCGGCTTTCCCAGGTCTGCCCTCGTCACCCTTGCTGGAGCTGCGATCTGAGCGCGGGCTGGCTTGGGGGACTGGCTCCCAGCCGGTCTTGGGCTTGGACAGCTAGCAGATTGGAGGCATTTAGACTCCTCCCTCGGGGTATGTTCCCAGAAGTCAAATTACTGCTCTTGAAACATACAACTAAACCACTTTACGACGTCAACCGAGTCACACTCTAATTAGGGAAGTGTGAAAGTGCCCCATTTATGCAACAGGCTTTCTGTTTGTGTGTTTTCACCCTGCAGGCATGAAAGACGCACATTCTTACGAGGCGAGCAAGATCGGGCTCTGCAACACAGACCGCTCAGCCGATGTTTCAAGGTAAAGGCCCGCACTTGGCCCCAATCCCATCCGGGCACAGGCGCTGTCACTGGGCGCGGCCCCTCACCCAGGGGCTCCCACCATCAGACCTGGAGTCCCAGAGCCGGAGCGGCTTTCAGTGGGGGGGACAGAAAGAGGAGCCAAGTGGAAGGGGAGGGGAGAAGATGAGGCACAAGGGAACACAGGAAGTCCCCTCTCACAGGAGGAAAAGTAAGCAGATCGGAGGCCTGAATATGTGACACGGCAGCCGGGAACAGTGTCCCACCAAACAGCCCCGTGGGCCGGCTCTGTGGGAACGAGGAAGTGGCCGAGCGGGGGGCACGCTGTCCTCGGGGCGGCTCTCCAGGGGGACCGAATGTGTGTCCAGTCCAAACGCACGGCCCTGATCCCCGGTGACCCCCCAGCTCTCGGGGTGGGGTTCACTGGCCTTTGGAACGTGGCGGAACTACGTTCACAGAGAGCAAAAGCAGGGGCAGTTCATGACCTCACTCAAGTTTAAGGAAATCAAACAGAACTCACGCAAAACACTAGTGATGCCCGGGTGAATGAATCTACAACAGCGATACGGTTTCTCCTAAAATGCACATGCATCTTAAAAAACAGAACAAAAGATGTCTTGGGCATAACACATTGTGGTTTTCACTTGAATCTCAAAAAAAAGGAAAAAGAAAAAGAAGAAGAAGAAGAAGAAGAAGAAGAGAAAAGAAAAGAGAAGAAAAGAGAAGAAAAGAAAAGAAAAGAAAAGAAAAGAAAAGAAAAGAAAAGAAAAAGAAAAGAAAAGAAAAAGACAACTGTGTGTATCATAGCAGCCTCTGGGTAGAAACACAAAAACAGAGAGCCAGGGACCGAGTCAGTGGCAGAACCCCACTGTGCCCAAGGCTCAAGTCCCCCATTCTTGTACTTCACTTGTTGAAGTAGCCACTCTGGGTTCAAGATTGAACAGCCCTGAACCCCAGCTCACTCGCTGGCAAACGGCGCTGCCCTTGTGGGTGTGCGGTGTGGGTCCAGCCGCACGGGTAGGCGGTCTCCCGCGCCGATGGCAACATCTCACTGCACACTGTCTTTCCAGACCATTCCAACCAGGGTTGGCACAGGGTCAGGATCCAAAAGGAAAATGAAACAAAAGCGAGAGAACTTAATTCCGGCAACTGGGCACGTGGCTTGTTCTAGGCACCCAGTAGACGTTTGCTGTAAATGACAGGGGTGCGGGCATTAGCCAGACAAAAGGGACCAAACGTGCGGGGACAGAGACCATCCCCACTCCCATCTTATAACCAATCTGCACAACAATCGTGCTTCCTCTGAAAGGAACCATTTGGACCCTCTAGGACTGTAGCAAGGACTCAGGTGCGGCCGGCCGGGACTGGCGAATATGCCTAAAATTGCACCTGTCTGACCCCAGTGCCTTCATCTGTAACCCTTGGAGAATACTCCCACTATTGTGTAGACCGACTTGTTACTTGATGTCCCCAGTGCAGAGAAGCCTGAGGCCAGAGAACCAGGCCTGTGTTTCTAGCTCCTTGATGGATGGAAGCAACAGAAGAGGTACTCGTTCCTTCAGTATCTCCAAATTCCCTCTCTGCACCTGTCCTAGGAGAGACAGGTACACTCATCGATAGCCCAGGAGGGGAAAAACATCCTCTTGTCTCTACCTGGGGAGAGCCTGACGACAGCCACGGTAAATGGGTCCTGAGTCATCTCAGAAGGGAAAAGCACTGTGGACAAAAATGAGAGCAGAGTAAGAGGGCACGGGATGAAGGAAGGAAGGGAAGCGAAGCATGAACGAGTGATTTCTATTCTTGGAGAACACGTTTCCCACATGGGAGCGCCCCCTTGATATCTCTGTAGACGCATCGGAGACAGACCCATTAGGTCTGTTTCCCATTAGGTTTCCCATTAGGAAACACGAATGGTGTTTCCCCTCTTCCTGTGAGAACACGGCCCAAGACGTTCGTTCCGACATCCCCTTCGGCAGTTACTTTCATATTTTCTATTCTGCTCTTCTTCTCTATGCCTTAATTTTGTTAGATGCCAAGTGTAAAAAATGTTCCTACTTACGCTAATGGCCGCATTCCTATGTCCAACGTTTCCTGAGAACTTTTCTCCTACAGTCTCTTCAAAGCTCCTTTTATCCAAAAGAATCTTACCCTTCTTTCTAGAATGCTGAAGTGACTTAGATCTCCACAAAAATTACTAAGTCAATAATGAATCTAACTTCACACGCTCTGCCGGGATGGCCCCCCTCAGTCTGATAATCATGTCGGTAATACACCGACATACTGCACTTTAATATACATGATATACTGGTAAACGTGTACATTAAAACAAATGACCAGCAGGGGCGCCTGGGTGGCGCAGTCGGTTAAGCATCCGACTTCAGCCAGGTCACGATCTCGCGGTCCGTGAGTTCGAGCCCCGCGTCAGGCTCTGGGCTGATGGCTCGGAGCCTGGAGCCTGTTTCCGATTCTGTGTCTCCCTCTCTCTCTGCCCCTCCCCCGTTCATGCTCTGTCTCTCTCTGTCCCAAAAATAAATAAAAAATGTTGGAAAAAAAATTAAAAAAAAAAAAAACAAATGACCAGCAGATAGATATACACCAAAAAGGACACACAATGTGTTAAGTCATTTAAAAGTAAGAAACTCCGAAACAAATGTTTTAAAAGTGCCAAGAAACAGCCTGGGTGGTTCAGTCCGTTAAGAATCCGACTTCGGCTCAGGTCATGATCTCGCGGTTCGTGGGTTTGAGCCCCACATTGGGCTCCGTGCTGAGAGCTGGGAGCCTGGAGCCTGCTTCGGATTCTGTGTCTCCCTCTCTCTCTGACC
>NW_026057579.1:37342115-37350385 GCF_023721935.1 Panthera uncia
CGGGTCATGATCTCACGGTTGGTGGGTTCGAGCCCCGTGTCAGGCTCCGTGCTGAGAGCTGGGAGCCTGGAGCCTGCTTCGGATTCTGTGTCTCCCTCTCTCTCTGCCCCTCCCCTGTTTGAGCTCTGTCTCTCTCTCTCTGTCTCTCTGTCTCTCTCTCTCTCTCTCAAAAGTAAATAAACATTAAAAAAAAAAATTATTTTAAGTGCCAAGAAACAGAAGCGTCGGTGCTCAGATGGTACATCTCCACTCTTGATTCAGCAAATCGTGCTGGGTGCTACTCTATGCCATGAGCTCTGCCAACCGCCCCAAGCCGTCTCAGTCACCAAGACATAAAACTCAGGAAGCCCCTCCGGCCAGCCCCACGGGGTCATCGTCCCCTCCCCCAACCATACCTGTCCTGGCTGCGCACCTGTCCTCCGTCAGACGCCCCCCAGTCTCCCCAGTCAGCACCGTCGAGCCGGCTGCTCCGAATCCCACCCTGTACAACATGCTGGGAGCAGGTACAGAAACATCACGCACATAACCACCTCTGCCTTTTCAGAGTCCTCAAACAGTCCCCGTGTCCCTATTCCAGTCCCCTTACGGTGCGCCCTCACCATGTTCTTGCACGTCCGCAGGGGCGTGGGTGCTGCACGTGCATCCGTGGCTTTTACAGGGGATCCTACCTCGTTGCCCTCGAAAGGGCTGGGCCCCTGAGGCTGCCACCCCTGGAGGCTGAAGGGGCAGGCCGGCCCCCCGCAGGGCAGCGGCCCAGAAGGGAACGGGACAGGGATGCAGGTAAGTGCCAGCTACCTGCCGTCAGCGCCCCTCAAAGGGACATCTGCAGAGCCAGGCCGGGGGTGTGGGTGCCAGCGGGTGGGGCTGGGCGTGGGGGGGAGGTGGGAGGTACAGGTGTTCGGGACCAAGAGGAAGAAGCCCAGAGCCGCTGGAGACTTTCCCAGGGCGTTGGGGCCCTTCTAGAACAAGCACGTCCCCCGCCTTCTCCCTTCACGGTACTTCACGCACACCTGAGTCTGAGGTCCTCTGGGCCCGGCCGGCAGGTGGGTGAAGGAAGGTTCCCACCACACCGTGGGGATGTGGTGTTGGACTGTAAGCACACTGGTGTGTGAAATGGGACCGCGGTACAGGAGTCGAAATTTCTCTGGTGCAAACAGCATTTCTTTAGGAAACAATAAAGATCTATGTAGGGCAAGGGTTTATTCTAAAGGAAACCATGGCAGTTTATAAATTCCGTCACTTACCCAGATGAACGTCACCTGTTTGCACGGCGTCCGCACAGAAACAGTTGTCACCGGGTCAACAGACTCAGAGCCCAGCAGCGCTTGGGGCCAGCTCCCCCACCGCCCGACCCTGAGCCGGGCCTCTGCCGGGCTTTTTTCTAACCACAAAGCACTTTTGGGGGGCTGGGACCTCTTGTGTATGATCTCTCTCTCCTCCTTTTCCACACTCATTTATTTTTCTAATTGGTTAACATACCTTAGATACAGCTCAGATAACGTGGGCTCACAGGCTGTGGAAATTGTTTTTTCGGAGGACCGTGAACCCCAGATAAGCCCCAAATGCAGAGGAGTGGAGAGAGAGGCCTGGGACGGGCAGCCAGGGGTCAGGTGGAGACGAAGGTGGACAAGGGAGGCACCCACTTTCCAAGCTCCCAACGCAAAGATGCCAATTAAGGAAACACCTCTGCACAAGAGATTCTGTACCAAATGGAAACGAGACATCATAACAACTCAGACCCTGCTGCGGAGCGGCGGGAGAGGGAATCAGAAAGGCGCGGTGCACAGAAAAACGGCCACTGGAGCGGTGACTGTCCCTTGAAAGCAGCTGCCAGGAATTACAAGACTCAGAAGAAATGAGGAGCCAGCTATAAATGTACAGGACGAGAGCAAACACCCCTCGGAATTTAAGGGCGCACGGGACCTGCTCCACAAAGAACTCGGCCGCACAATTAATCTTCAGGCCCCGGTTCCACGGAGGACTGAGGACGGCTGTGCAATTTGTCAACCGGGGAGAAGATGTGTGCTTGATGAAGCAGTTTTCTCAGGTTATTTTACAAGGGGCTGTCGTTAGGATCGACTTCAGGGGGACAGAAAAATCACTGAATGATTCGTGTAGCAACTTCATAAACAGGGGATCAAAGGCCTACTATGTAACGTAGGCATCGAAAAACCAGCACCGCATGGCTTCGACCCTGCACTCCAAGAGCTCACAGCCTGGCAAAGGTCAACGTGTGACGTGATTCCGTTACACATCTCTTGGGCTTCCCAAACGGTCAGTGAAAAGGCTGAACCCGAGTTCCCTGGTCAGCGGTAATTAACCTTTCTAGAAAGACATTGTGCAGCGGTGGTACCATGGATTTGAGTCCTGTCTCTGCTACATAGCGGATGTACGCCCCTTAACGGGGTTTCTCGGCCTCAACACTAGGGGCGTTGGGGTGAATCGTTCTTTTGTATGGAGGCTGTCTTGTGCAAAGTAGGATGTGCAGCAGTCTCCCTGGCCTCCGCCCACTAGACACCGTGACACCTCTTCCGTCGTGACGACCAAAACCATCTCCAGACGTTATGAGATGCCCCTTCTCCCCATTGAGAATTGCACTAGTGCACAAGATTAAAAATTCAGGAAACCAACTTATGCTGCCATTTACTCCCTGTGGCCCTCTGGAAAAAAGAGCTTGAACCAAATTATTATAGCAGTCCCTAGTTCTGAAACTTTAAAAGTAGTGCATTGTAGTGATAAGATTTAGACTTTGAAATCTGGTCTGGCTTTAGATCCTAGTCCCATCAACTTCTGGTTGTTATCTTTGGGGAAAGCCATTACTCATTTTGAGCCTTGGGCTCCTGTCCAAATATTTATCTTCTAGGGATGATACAGGAATATAAAAGATGTATGTTAAAGTGTCATACGGGAGTTCCCTCCCTAATTCGTAGCTACGTTTTGATCCTCAGAAACTAGCCTTTCTGTCTCCATCTAACGACTGTGTGATTTCCTAGCTAAAAACACGAGTGGATAAGAGCGGCTGCCCTAATGGTCCCAGAGCGTCAATGGCAGAACACAATTTAAGTCCTCTTGTTAGAGAGAGTCCAGCACAGATCCCCTGGGAGACTCCGCTCCAAGGAGTGACTCCAGAGTCCAGGCCCCTCCATCACTAACACCCCAGGTGAGGAGCGGTCTCCGTGGTCACCACAAACGGGGAAGACAACACACACAGCCCACCATGGCCCGCAACAGACACATTACTTCTTCCCACGTTCCACTGGCGAGAACTAGTCATCGGATACCTAGCCTGTGACCCTGGAGGGCACGCAGCTCTTTCTGCCAGTTAGACGCTAAAATATTCTAGCACTGAGCTTATTACAAATAGTTCATAACATAAAGGGAAACTCAAGGCAGAACAGTCTGAGATAGAAATACTAACTGGTTTATAAGCTTCCACTAATCATTAACCCTTAGGGGGAGATGTAAAATCACTACCAGCAGCAATAGAGCAGGTAGGGACATTGAGGACGGTGAACACAGCTTCTTCGGGGGCTCCCTCGCTCTCCTTACCAGGAGCATCGCTTCTCAAAACCGCCATTGTCACCCCTTATTGCTCTCCAAGTGTTAAGCCTAAATGCGCAATGGAGTCATTTTCAGTAAGAGACCAATACGAATATACAGAAAGTAGTGATGATATAGAAGCAAGTCTCTGACGAGTTGCTTTAAGCATATTGTACCTGGGAAGGTCCATGTGCCTGTTTCCTTTTTATAAAATGAAAGTTACAACAAAATCGTTTCGGGAGGCATGAGTTTTCTAGAGCTGCCGTAACACATGATGACATACTTAATGGCTCAAAACAACAGAAATTTGTTTCCTTACAGTTTGGGAGGTCAGAAGTTCAAAATGGGCCTCTCTAGGCCAACATCAAAGTCCACAAGGCTGCAGAAGGGACGTACTGCCCTGTCTTTTCTAGCTTCTAAAGGCTGCCTGCATTCCTTGGCTCATGGCTCCTTCTTCCGGCTTCAGAGTCAGAAAGATCACGTTCTGTTTCCAACTCTGTTTCCCTTGGCTTCATCATCAAATGACCCTCTCCCCACTCCGACCCTCTTGCCTCCTCTTATAAGAACCCTCACAACCACATCGGGCCCACCTGGACAGTCCAAGGGAATCTCCCCATCTTGAGATCCTTAACCGAATCATAGCTAGAAAGTCTCTTTCACCGTGTAAGACGACATAGTCATACATTCTGGGGATTTGGACGTCTTACTAGACACCTTTGAAAGCCTTTTCCGGCTGACCACAGTGGGGCAAGTATGTGATGCTATTATTGCTACAGCTGATTATGTATTCAACATGGAGCGTCACACAATCCTTCTGAGTGTAGCTAAATAACAAAGGTTAAAAAAAATGTTAACGATGACGATGTTGACAGTGATGACGATCGTACCTTTAGAATCATGTAGGATGAATAATGTCATGTGAAAAATTTAATCTTCAAACACTCTCAGAAGGAAGGGCCAGCTTTCAGCAGCAGTGAAGACTAGAGTCCTTGGACCAACGCTCAGAGAACAATTATAAAACTTGGACAAAATATTTCAGAAGCAGGCAGGAACCAGACGAGATCTGCACTGGAAACATGGGAAAGCAACAGTGACATTTATGAATTTGCACCTTTTTTTCTGAAGGGCACTATCCCATCTGCATGAGGCCCAAGGCAGGGCATCTGGAAAGTTAAAGTGAATCCTGGAAGAGAGGGAGCCACTGGGGAGTGAACACGAAATCTGCACATAAATTCTGCCCAAGCTGTTGGGGGGATTGCTAGATACACATACGCAGGTGGATGGCCCAGAGGGCCCCGCAAAACACACCGCAGCTGAAGGCAGAAGGAACTGAATTGAATCTCAACCGCTGCCAGCTACAGACAAGACACAAGTTGGCTTGAATTCAGACACGGGCACTGCCTCCTGGAGCAAACTCAGATTGCTACCATGGAGCACAAACACGGAGTCTCCGTGTGGTTTCATTCTTAATGTTCAGATTACAGTAAACAACGTCAGTAGGCATGTAAACAAATAGAAAAATGAGACTCAAAATCAAAACCAAGACAGGTCAACAGAGGGGCGTCTGGGCAGCTCAGTCTGTTAAGTGTCCGACTTTTGATTTAGGCTCAGGTCATCATCTCATGGTTAATGAGATCAAGCCCCACATCTGGGCTCTGGGCCGACAGCATGGAGCCTGCTTGGGATTTCGTCTGTCTCCCTCTCTCTCTGTCCCTCCCCTGATTGCTTGCTCTCTCTCTCTCTCTCTCTCTCTCTCTCTCAAAATAAATAAATAACCTTTAAAAAAAAAAAACAAAGGTCAACAGAAACTAAACCCAAGATGTCCCAGACTTTGACAAGAGCAGATGAGAACCCCAGAGGTGCTCTTATAAATGTATTGAAGGACTTAAAGGAAAATGTGCTCATAGGGAATGAATGAATGGGAAAACCAAATGGAAGCTTGAAAGTGACGAACCCAGTATCCGAGATGAGGTGTCAATGAGCAGGCTTACCGACAAACTGAAGGCAGCAGAATAAAGGTCAACAGGAATAATACGATCTAAACAAGAGAGAGAAGCAAGGCTGATGTAAAGCTAGTGCAGTCTTAGTAAACTGTGGGAGAACGCCCAGAATCCTAACATATGTGCAACTGTAGTCCAAGACGGAGGAGGGAAAAAAAAGATAATGGGGCAGAAAATATTTGAAGAAATAATGACTGAGAATTTCCAAATATGGTGATAAATACCAGTAACGGATCCAAGAAACTCAATGAAACCCAGGCAAGATAAACAAGAAGAAAACCATAATTAAGCCCATCATAAATCTTGCTAACCATAAATTTGCTAAAATCCTAAATTAAAGAGAAAATCTCGTATGCACCTAGAAGAAAACAACATAGCACATATAGAAGGGTGAAGAAAAATGACAGGAACATCAGCTGATGTCTCGTCAGAAACAATGGAAGCTAAGAGACAACAAAACTATATTTTCAGGAGCTAAAAGAAAAAAGGCAACCAAGAAATCTATACCCAGTAAAAAATATCCTTGGAAAATGAGAATTTAAAAAAAAACAGATCAGATTTAAACACTGAGATTTTTTCATCAACAGACCTGACCTATAAAAATGCTAAGGGGAATGGGGCACATGGATGGCTCAGTCACTTAAGGTCGGACTCTTGGTTTTGGCTCAGGTCATGATTTCACGGTTGGTGAGTTCAAGCCCCACATCAGGCTCTGGGCTGACAGTGTGGAACCTGCTTGGGATTCTCTCTCCCTCTCTTTGCCCCTTTCCCGCTGTGCTCTCTCCATCTCTGTCTCTGTCTTTCTCTCTCTCTCTCTCCCTCAATAAATAAAAATAAACATTAAAGCAATTGTTTCAAAATGTTAGGGGAAGTTCTTCAAGCCTAAAGTTCACGGACCTACTGAAGGAATAAAGAGCTCCAATCAGAACTGGCAGATATTTCAGCAAATATAAAAGATGGTAAATGTTTTCTTTTCTCATAATTTATTTAGAAGGCATATTACTGCTTAAGGCAAAAATGAAAACAGTATTTTAAAGGTAGTAATGTTTATCGCCACACTACGTATTCTACTGCTAACACAGGAGCTGTACTGGAGATTCCTGGCTAATGAAAGAAGGCAAGAAAAAGAAGTAACACATGGAAAGAGAGAACTCACACTGTCTTTATTCACGGCTGCTGTGATCATCTAGAAAAAGAATCTTCAGGGGGCGTCTGGGTGGCGCAGTCGGTTAAGCGTCCGACTTCAGCCAGGTCACGATCTCGCGGTCTGTGAGTTCGAGCCCCGCGTCAGGCTCTGGGCTGATGGCTCGGAGCCCGGAGCCTGTTTCCGATTCTGTGTCTCCCTCTCTCTCTGCCCCTCCCCCGTTCATGCTCTGTCTCTCTCTGTCCCAAAAATAAATAAAAAAACGTTGAAAAAAAATTTAAAAAAAAAAAAAAAAAAGAATCTTCAGAACAACTACAAGGAATAAGGCCACAGATATGAGGTCACTACACAAAATGAAATATTATTTCTCATTCTATCAACAAAAAATGGAAAATTAAATTTGAAAAAAAATTCATTTACCCTGTGCTTAAAATAGTAAAATCCGTAAATATAAATTTGACAAAAATGAGCAGCTTTCTGTATTTAAATAAAGTAACGTTAAATCTCAGCAGATAGTGTTCAAGGTTGTAACCCAGAAAGAATACACTAAAATAACATGAACAGTTCTTGAAAACATAAATTTAAATGAATTTCAAGTGGAATGCAAAATATATTTGATTATCTGAAAAGACAGTGGGAGAAAAACTAGCAGGGAGACAAAACTCAGATGAGGCATCCCCCCTGAAAATAAAACCCCAATGCCAATGGCATGGAACAAACGAAACGGCATCGACGACCACATCAGGTACAGACACACACTAGCTCAAATGGAATCAAAGGAGAATAGAAATGGATGGAACCAAGTTTACAATCAAATCAGGGGCCCAAATTAACCAACTTGATAAACATGGAGGCAGCACAGAAATTCACGTGGACAAAATTATTTTACGTAGCATCCACATGGCAAAGACACTTTCATTAAATAGCATAAATAACACGGTAACTTGCAAAGCCCAGACAAGCATTCAGAATCTGGGGTTTTCGTTGTGGGTTCCGTCCATTACTTACCTGACAACAGGGCATGGGAAAGTTTACTCTCTCCTACTTCATTCACAATTGTAAATCCCAGGTATCAGTGGGGCGAGAGCAGAGCCAGCCTCCGGAGCACAGAGTCAGTATGACCACGGTGACGGGGGTCCACCTCACCCCCTCCAGGGGTCGCCAACCTCCCGTTTAAACCAGAAAGGCCGTTGCCCATCTTGGGAAAGGAACGGAGACCCAGGAAATGGCAGATGCACCATGAGACAACGCGTCTATGTTAGAATCCTAAAGAATAGTAAGTGTGAGAAGACAAACTTTTAGTCCTGATAATTGCCTCCGAATATTGGAGAAGGAGAAAAGTTACCCAGTGACTGATTCCCTGCCTCTCTTTCTCTCTGACATTTTGAAAAGTTCAGTAGGTTCACGAAGGACTGAAGAGAGCAAAATCACAGGCCCATTATTTTTATTTTTTTTTTTATTGTTTTTTTTTTTTTTTAATTTTTTTATTTTTTTTTTCAACGTTTTTTATTTATTTTTGGGACAGAGAGAGACAGAGCATGAACGGGGGAGGGGCAGAGAGAGAGGGAGACACAGAATCGGAAACA
>NW_026057579.1:37350485-37391178 GCF_023721935.1 Panthera uncia
AGTGAGGGGCAGAGAGAGAGGGAGACACAGAATCGGAAACAGGCTCCAGGCTCCGAGCCATCAGCCCAGAGCCTGACGCGGGGCTCGAACTCACGGACCGCGAGATCGTGACCTGGCTGAAGTCGGACGCTTAACCGACTGCGCCACCCAGGCGCCCCAGGCCCATTATTTTTAAAAGGGCAAAGCCACCAACCAAGAGCCTCCAGCCAGCAAGTTCAACACTAGATGCCAGAGAACCTGGGGAAGTCTGTGACGGGAGGCGGGGGCAGAACCCTTGCACAGCCAAGTTGGATTCGGGCGGTTGGGCAGGAGAGTCATGCTGAGAGAGCCTGGAGGCGCCTCTGAGGTCATTATGGCTGCAAAGAATGAAAACACGGCCTTTCCAAGAAGCGCTCGACAACCTTCCACTGCTCCGACTCCGAGGTGAGCAGTGCGAGATCGGATGACTGAGTTCAAGGCTCTAAGGGTAGCCACGGGAAACACGCGTTAGCCCCCCATAACTAGAATTTAGGGAAACGTGCATTTTCTGGGTGTATCGTAGGGCCAGAAACACGGCTGAGAGCCAGGAACATTTCCCGGTGACCTAATACTGTTCAAGGTAAAGATCACTTCACGCGGAGAAAAGGGAACCAACACCACCAAGTGCTTCTGCCTTCAGACTGAAACCTTGTTCTTCAGATGCTGCCAACCACCCGGGAAGGCGGCACCGTGGCCTCCAGGCCGGGAGGTAAAGAGCCGGGAGATCAACTACACCCCGAGCCCCATACACCCCTGCCTCTTGCCCACGGCGTCCCTCTAGCCTCCACCACCCCGCACTCCTACAATCTCCTTTTCTCCCACCCGCCAGCACGGCGAGCTTCCCTCGGGCTTACACTTGGCTACACTAGGTGTCAGCTGTCAGCGTTTTCACTTCAGTCCTATTTGTAATTGCATTTAGGGGACAAGTCACATTTCACGGGGTGCTGGCCTCACTAAGCGTGCAGATCTGTGGTCGGGGACCTTCCTCCTCTACTTCCCCGTGGTCACCACGTTGCCACCCTTGGGGCCATCTGGAACACACCCCTGTCTAAACTGCACAATCTACGGCCTGAGTTCCGTTCTCCGTTCCGTATAATACGGACCGCGGCCGACTGCACACGTCCTGTGCATCACGACTTCACACAGCGACTCGCGTCATACGTCGCGCAATCCCCGGAATGGCGTTATTACCTTTGTAAAGCCAGACACTGAGCCGCCAAGCGATGCAGACTCGTGCACGAGGCATTCTAATTTTACTCTGATTTATTCAGCAGTAATCACCGCGTCTGTGCTAAGCACTGGGTTCAACTCTGGATCTACCGAGACAAACAGATCAAGTAACTGAACTCCTGAAACCGACAACCGGAAGAAAATACAGAAGGTAAGAAGGCACCACTTTTCAATGTCCCTGTGCCTCCTTTCTTCCTCTCTGGAAAGAAGAATGATAACAAAAATATTAGTAACTACCTCTTAAATGTGAAAAGGTTAAATAAGCCAATACGTAAAGTACTGAGACAGCGTCTGTTCTTTGATGGCCAATGAGTAGTAGAGAGTAGTGAAAACAGCAGTGGTGTGAGAAAGCAGTACCTGTGGCTGAATTTTTTTTAAAAATCTGCAGGTGCGGTTATGAGAACAGTCTCTGCTCTGGCGCTCCCTGGATTTCTGTCTCTCCCGGCCGTTCCAGCTCTGCGTGGCCGTCACCACCACTCCACACTCGTCTTGAACCCCTTTCCTGCGTCTGGACCAATTTTTACTTCCAAGAAGAAGTCTCACTGTGGGTACTGAGTCTGTGCCAGCAAATTCCTAAGGAAAGTTTGCTTCTCTTCAGTGAGGCTCTCGAAGTGCCCGCCCCTGTTCACCTGTCCCTCAGGGCCTTCCTTCTTCCTCACTGCGCTCGTCCTGACGGGGTTCTCCCACGTCATATAAATGCTTCAGACTTTGTACCACTGGCCTTTGCCTCTCTGTGTCCTGAGTTGCCTGGATCACTCTAGCAGAGGGTGATAGATGGATGGAGGTTGTCCTACTAACTCTCCCTCAATAGTTGGGACAGGGTCTGGAATTAAAAGAATTCTCTCTGTTCTGTGTGTCGCTATTCTCTAGGATTTCCTCATCTTTCTACTGTTCCCTGTACACACACACACACACACACACACACACACACACACACACAAAGAGTCTGGAGACAAACATGGACCATTTGTAAATTGTCATTCACCATTCTCTCTGGCTGTAACAGCCCCAGAGGGGTACTTCTTACCCCAAAGCCATGCCAGCTATGTTAGCATTGAACTAGAACCTCAAGTGGGCTGTAAAGACCGGACCCCTGATACTTCTTAACTTTGCCAACATGATTTTACAAACGAAAAACAATTCCTATTAAAGAAAACACAGCATGGTTTTGAATGGGCAGAACAAAATAGGCATCAGGACTATGTCACTGTCTTGAAAAGTCACTATCTTAAAAAATGTCACTGGGCCACATTATTGTGAAGGTGTATCAGTTTTAATAGTCACTTCGTGGGGCGCCTGGGTGGCTCAGCGGGTTAAGCATCCGACTTCAGCTCAGGTCATGATCTCACAGTTCGTGGGTTCGAGCCCCGCGTCGGGCTCTGTGCTGACAGCTCGGAGCCCGGAGCCTGCTTCCCATTCTGTGTCTTCCTCTCTCTGTCCCTCCCCCGCTCGTGTTCTGTCTCTCTCTCAAAAAAGCAAAACAAAACTTTTTTTTAATGTAATAGTCACTTCATGTTCCTAACTAATATCGATCACTCTCTTTAACTCTCCAGCAGGTAAACGTGGATATCTAGATTTACGCTCCAAATACTTACCAGATTTCCGGTCATGACAGGTCAATACATTTCTAATCTGAAGCAAGGAAAACTAGCCAAGTGAATTTTTCTGCAATTTTCCAAATTTATTCTGGACATTTACATGCTGTCTCTCCTCTGCTCGATCCAGACCCGTTATCCACTGAGACTCATCGTGTAGTGAACACCACTGACTAGAACCCTTTGCGAAATTGTCATAAACGCGGCAAGCATCTTTCACGTGTTGGGTACTGCTCTGAGGCTGTGGGTGTTTTCACTCAGCCGACTCGCCGGGTGTCGCCGGGGGGATCAGGGAGGGCTATCGACATCCCCGTGTTACTGGTGAGGAAACAGAACAGCGAGAGACTAAGTAACTCGTCTCCCACGCTGGTAGGGGGCGCTGGGAGCTGGCAAACGGACGTGGACGTCCAAGTGCTGAGTCTCCGCACCGTAGTGCCTGTCCTCAATCCGATGGGCTCTTTTAACTGTGTTATTTATTAGAGAGAGAGAGAGAGAGAGAGAGAGAGAATTAATAGGAATCATAAATAATTTCAGAGATGAGCCTGATTCCATCCGTTGGCTCAGCCGTGGACCCTCTTGGCCAGCAGCGTCGGAGAAAAGTCAGGCGTGAGGCTAAAATCGCAGTGCAGTCAGGAAGCAGCGGGGTATTACATCCTCTGAGAGAAGGTGGGACAGAGAGGGCAGGGACACAAGGAGCAGAGGATTGCAAAAGGAACCACAGCGCCTTCCTCGACGGTTAGGGCTGAAAGTGAGCATCCCCCAACGCTCCCCTCGGTAAACAACACGGTTTCACAAAACCAAGAAAGATGTCTTGTGAGAGAGCCGGCATCTGCTTGGCTTTGGCCCGATTCAGAAGAAGGTGCTTAGGGAAACTTACGGTTAGAACCAGAAAATGCCACCAAGAAAAGTATTATTTTAATTGACTTGGCCAAAAGAAATCTAACTTTTATAAGAAATTAACAACTTCTTCTCGTGAGTTGTGAAATGAATACTTTTCATACGGTTGTAAAGGATATTTTTCTTGGGATCTCTTGGTATGTTCCCACCTGCTCTGCCTTATTTTATAGCTCACCACTTCACAAAGCCCGGAAGCTGAGGCCCTGCCTTATCACCTGTGACCTGTCAATAGTATCCTGTGTCACCAACCTCTTGGAAAAAGGAAATAGAGCGATGGCAATAGGGGGGCTGAACGCTGATTTATCTGCTACCCGCTCACTGTGCATTTACTTGTTCTTTCGCTCATTTGTTCCCAGGTTACAGGTAAAGCCGCTAGGGCTTAACCAGGTGAACAACTTCCCAAGGCTTCCATAGCTATTTTTTCCGATCCTTCGTTCACTGGAGCGACCACGTGACCCGAAAGTCCTGCCTCACATTTGGGCGAAGTAGGTTGTATTCTCTCCCGGCGAGACAGAGGCAAAATTACTTGGACCGAACATTTGCAACCCAAGAGGTCCTTTTGCGAATAAAAATGATTGCACAGGGCACCCGGGTGGCTCAGTCGGTTGAGCATCTGACTTTGTCTCAGGTCATGACCTCAGGGTTCGTGGGGTCGAGCCCCATGTCGGGCTCTGTGCTGACGGCTCAGAGCCAGGAGCCTGATTCGGATTCTGTGTCTCCCCCTCTCTCTACCCCTCCCCTGCTCACGCTCTGTCTCTCTCTGTCTCTCAAAAATAAATAAACACTAAACAGAATTTTTAAATGATTGCGCAAAGGACGGTTTGGTCGGATGCATTTGGAAGACTTGAAATCGCACCTCGCATCGACAAGCAGGTGGATAATGATTGAAACTAATCTTTTTGCTTATTTAAAGAAAATTAGAACACGTACTATTGTTGAATTCTGTGAAGCAGCACTCGGTTTCCATCACGGACGTGACAAAGCCTCCCCAAAATGGCTGCGCTCTCTGGCTCGCAGTTCCTTACGAAGTTTTATCTTGCACAGACAGCACGATATAAAACTGTGAGGATCATTATTTACTCCAAAATCTTTCAGTTGAAAAGAAGAGAGACCACACATCTCCATTTTCAGAACTCTCGTCCTAGGGCAGAATGAGAATCATGACATCCAAGACTCTTAATTTCACATAAAACTTCTGATACAGGACATTTGAAAAATAATTATCAACACATCAGCTATTCAGACAATAAGATTTCAAAGTCTTCACAGTACGTGTCCCAGGGTCCTCTTGCCACACAAAAAATCACCGTTCCTACCTCAAAATTGTGCACATGCTTCTTAGGACGCACGAGTGCCTCAGATCTGAGCAGAGCAAATATCAATTTGCACCCAGCTCTTGAATATGAAAACACGGATGATATATCAATGTATGTCTCTTATAACACCTGGAATTAGTACGTCTGCGGTGGTTGATGTTCTGTTCAAAGTCAGATTCGTTTACTCGTTCATTTACAAACCCCTTTGGCTGCACATGGCCCATGGCAGGGCTGGCAGACTGCGGTCTGAGGGCCAGATCTGGCCCGCTGCCCATGTTTGTATGATCCTGAGCTAAAAATGGTTTTCCATTTTTATAGGATTGTAAAAAAAATAAATAAAAAGAAGAAGAAGAAAATGCAACGGAGACTGGATATGGCCCACAAAGCTTAAAATATTTACCATATGGCCCTTCACAGAAAAAGTTTGCCAACCACTGGTCTATGGAATAAAAATCCCAACTCCTGGTCTTGGCAGCCAAGAGACGCCCTAAGTGAGCTCAGCAGATTTCTCCAGCATCATCCTTCACCCCCTTCCCTGCCTCAGCCACGTTCAAGTCACCATTCCTGTACAACAGCTTACCCCCAAATGTCAGGGCTTTCAACGACCCCCGTCTCACACTCACGGGTGCTGCAGTCGAGGGTCGCAGGAGGCCGAGAGAGGAGGCTGCTGTCTGCTCCGTGATACCCGGGGCCCTGGCTGGGGAGGCTCGGGCCTGGAAGGATCTCCACATCCGGGAGCCGGGACAGCCCAGAGGCAGTGAGAGCTGTGGTTAGCAGGGACCTCAGCCAGGCCAGGGACCAGAGTCCCTGCGTGTGGCCTGAGCTTCCTCCCAACATGGCGACCTGGGGGTGGCCGAACTTTTGACACGGTGGTTTGGGGCTCCACATGCAAGTGAGTGTTCTAGAATACGAGGTGGGAACGTCGTCACCTTCTGAGGCCCCCTTGGGAGTTAGGCAGACTGCGCTCGGCCACATCCTAATGCTTACAGGCCAGCGACAAACCCGTCCAGGTGCAGAAGGACAAGTGGACGCCACATCTTAACGAGACGGACGCCCCAGATTCCACAGATGGAAGTAAAACCGCGAGAGCCGTTTTCCACATTTACCCCTTCAAAATGCCTCACAGCCTTCCTCACCCAGGGCCCTGCGTCCCTCTTTCTTCCCTACCTGGCCCACTCCTGTACATTCGTCAAGACCCCGCCCCACATGCCCACTTGTGAAGCTTCTACCCTAGCGTCTGCCCTCACAGAGCTTACCCGCTAAGAGGAGAGATGCAATACACAGCTGAAAGAATGATTAACGAACAGTTTAAGCTAAAGAATGGGCATTAAATAGATGAACATTTCTAGAAAAAGGTGTGCAGAGCATTGGCCCCGTGGGTGCTGACTCAGCTCACCCTGACCCCCGGGCCCGGCCTCTGGCAAGCCAAGGGAGAAATGAAATGCGGGAACATGTCAAGGTGAATGAAATAGCTGTAACCTTGATGGCCTGGGGCGGGGTTCCACTGGGGTGGAGATCTGACCCCAGAGGAATCGAGCAGGGCTCTGTCGACCCATGTCCAACATCTACACCATCAGCCAGCGAGAGAGGAGAATGGGGGGAGAGGGATCCGGCTCCAGGAGGAAGCTTGACAGGGGAGAATGTGTGAATCCATGTGGCTGAGCGACCCTCGGGGCTCCTGGGATCCCCCGGAGTTGGTGAGGGCTGCAGGGTTGGGGCCTGCCGGATCATAGGTGCCACTGGTTAGCTGACTCACTTTCAACTCACATTTGACCAAAGGGAAGGGAGGTTATAAAATCCCTTTCTTTGTCCTTCCCTCTTCCCCACCCAACTGTTTTCCCTTTCTGGGGCTGAGACCCCGTGACGACACGGGGATGGGTAAGAAATCACTGCCTGCATGAACCTGCAGCCGGGCCACCGCTTCTGGGGCCCCTTCCGCCTGTCCCAGCCCAGGCACATCCCATCATCCTGGTTTGGTGCTGCTGAGAAGGCTCTAATGTTCCTTAGCTGTATCTTCTGGTGGTTTGTACCTGGTTTTTTGTGTGTTTTTTTTTTTTTTCAAATTCAATTTTTTTTAATGTTTATTCATGAGACAGAGAGAAACAGAGCATGAGCAGGGGAGGGGCAGAGAGGGAGACACAGAATCCGCAGCGGGCTCCAGGCTCTGAGCCGTCGGCACAGAGCCCGACGCGGGGCTCGAACTCACAAACCGTGAGATCATGACCTGAGCCGAAGTCAGACGCTCAACCGACTGAGCCACCCAGGCGCCCCTGGTGGTTTGTATCTGTCCCCCCAGCTCGGCTGGAAAACTCCTGTAAGGCTGGTACACTATTCAGTAAAAAATTCACCTGGCTTCGGGGGGAGTTAGTTACACTCTCCATCAGCGGAATGTCCAAATTATGCCTGTTTGCCTGTTTAAGAACGAAAGCTTTAAGAAAAATTAAGCACGGACGGAAATCTCTCTGAACGTTTCCTGCACGTGATTGCCTCCCCAAAGAGAACATTCCTTTGCTCCCAGCTCAAGCTCCCCGTCATGGAGCCCAGCTGCCCCTCTCCTCACGGTGCCCCGTCTCCGCGCTCACGGGTGGCCCGGCACAGGCTGTTGGTGCACGGCCCCCGGCCCGCGTGTGACGCTGCTCGGCTCTCACGTTCCTGGGGCACCAACTCCACCTGTCCACCGGGCCGTCCGTGTGGCATCCCCGGGGCACCGGTGCCCACTCGGCTCCTCCCCTCCAGTCTCATTGTCAACGGTGAGAAAAGCAAATGACCGAGCTTGTTCAAGATTTAAAAGCCTTTAAATAGAGCAGCAGGCCCAAGCAGCTTCCCTGTGAGCTAAGAACATACCCTTTAGCACACGGACCTGGCATCGATCTTGCATAGCCGATAGCCCTTCGTTTGTTTAATAAATATTGATAAACCAGGCCCTCCTCTAGACAGTAGGGATAAAGAGGGGAAGAAAACAGATAAAGACCCTGCCTTTATGAACGGCTCACATTCCAGCCAGGGGAGGGACGTAAAGTGATAACCTACAGAGTGCTTCGGCTGGTGGTGAGTACAGAGGAAACGGGACTAACGAGAAATAGGGACACGGCGACAGCAGCCGGCAGACACGGGAGTGGAGGGCGGGGCCAACCGCAGACACCCGCTCGAGAACCGGCACAGGCCTCCTGCTCGCGGGAGGCCGTCAGAGGTGGGAGCACCCGGGGTCCTGCAGGCCACGCCGGTGACTCGACTCGGGCTTTCCACAGAGGAGTCACGTGATAGCTCATGGTTCCAAAGGATCCCTCTGGCTGCCGGGCGGAAAGCAGCTTGAGGGAATAGCAGGTGCCTGGAAAGCGGCTCAGACATGGGATGTGGATCGGCCCGTGGGGCGGCCGCGTTCCAGGTGTATTTAGAAGACAGACCCAGGAGGGCTGCTGACTTGTTGACTGTGGGGTCAGGGAGAAAGGGAACGGACCACAAGGATGTGTCACGATCACTGAAAGAACTAAGCGGTTCTTTACTGACACCCGTTGAAGACGCCCAGTGGGTATCCAAGAGGAGGGATCGATAAGCAGGCGTGCGCTCTGGGATCCCAGGGCATGTTCTCAGCCAAAGTGGCAGGGAAAGCCGGGACCCTGAGAAAGTTGCAGGACAGAGACCATCTGGGTGGGTCCTGGGGGCTCCTGCACTGGGACTTCTGGGAGGCGGCAGGCGGCCGGGGTCCCAGACGTAAATGGCGGTGACATTGAAGAAGAGCCAGCAGAAGGGGGCCCTTGATACAAGGGGAAGAGACAGTTTCAAGGAGGAAAGAAGAACCCCCCTAAGCGGAGGCTGGGGGCCGACCCGGGAGCCAGCAGCATGAAGGGCCTCCGTGGTGTAGACGCAGTTTCGGGGATGGAGACAGAGCTCAAGGAGAGCACAGACAGCAGTGTGGACGTGCAGCATTATGAAAGGAAGGGAGGAGCCAAGGAGGGCAGAAGAGGGGCAGGGGGGGCGGAGGGAGATTCTAGGATGCGAGAGATAATGCCGTGTTGCTACGCCCAGGGGAAGATCCGCGGGCAGGGAGGCATCCACCCTGCAGAGGAAAGACAAGATTGGACTAGAAGGTGGGGCGAGGTGCCCAGGAGAGGGGGCTCATGCTGACAGCAGCGTCATCTACTGTGGGAAGGCAGGGAGCGAGGACACTGGTGCCAGTGGTTAAGTCTAAGGCTAAGCAAGCCCCCCTCCGCCGGCTGTCTTGTCATTGCCGTGCACAGCTGACAGTGAGCCAGCTAGAGCTGGGGAGGGAAGGGGCTGGTGAAGAGCCATCCGGTAGAAAAGGAAAGCAAGAGTCCTAAGGAAACGTGGGCTGCCTTGCCAGGCAGCACGAAGGACCCACCTGAAGCCAATGGCTTGCTTTCTGAGAGCCACACTCCTGGGGACAGGCGGGTGGAGATGGGGAGTGGCTACTTTTCCAAGCAAGCAAGAGAAGAGCCTGGAAGGGAAATCAGCCGAGCAGGGTGGAGGGAAGCAGGGCTTTCTTCAAGTTCTTCTGTGCGGATGAGAAGAAAGTGAAGAAAATATCTAGAGACAAGGCGAAGCTATCAGAGATTTTGGAGATGGTTATAGGCTCCAGAAGGCACATCCGGGAGATGTGGGAAGCTGCAGGAGGGGGGAGGTTGTAAGGGGGTTCAGAGCCGAGGGTCCGCAAAGAGCTGGCCTCCTGGTTCGCGGTGCGAAAGGCAAATGCAGGCCACTTGCCAGGAGTCATTGAGAAGTTCAAGATGGCAGCCTCAGGGTGTTAAAGTTCATTGTGTGTGCAGGGCCCTGGTGTGTGCCTTGTCGTGTGCGTGACCCCCAACGAGGACCACACGGGGCGCCGTGCCCATGAGAGGGGTCCAGGGAGCCAGCCCTGCTCCTGGGTTCCAGAAGTCCTGGGTCACGGGGTGAGAGATGACCCGGGTGCCCACAGCTTCCTCGGTGGCTCGTAAACAGGAGCATCAGGTCTGATCAGACGACCCCGACTTGCCCCAAACAGTGCAGCAGCGAGTAGGTGAGGACGGGAGGGGCCGGCAGAGAGGTCTTGCCAGGAAGGCTGGGTGCGTGGCCAGGACTCGCACATGACTCCGCTGGCGGAGGCTCGAACTCGGGGCGGGAAGGATGGTGATGCTCTGAACCCAGGGACGCCCCCAGAAAGCAGGGGCTTCCCTCTCTGTCCACACCGCGTGACAACGGATGAGGTTGTGGAGGCCGGGCCTGGAAGTGGTGCTTTGTCCTTCCTCCTTCCTGGTCCCCAGCGCTCCCGGCACGGCCCTGCTCACCGGGCACAGTGTGAGCACCACGAGCTTTAGCGCAGCGGCCGGGCTCCCGACCGCCCCGCAGGTCCTTACCGTCAGGGCAGGTGGGGGCTGAGTCATCACGGCGGCTCCCGAGGGTCACAGCCGGGCTGTCCGGTTACAGGGATCCTCTTCTGCACCTCGGGGCAGAGGCGTTCGGGACAAAAGGTCAGGAGCAGGTGGGCCGCTCCCGGCGATTTCGGAACAGCTGTCCTGGCCGGGTACCCGCCGGGGCGGCACGTCTACCTGGGCTTGAATCCGGGCTCCGCCGCTGCCCTCCCGTGTGTCCTAGTTACCAGGCCACTCCATGAGTAAGTGCGCTTCACGGCCGGATCAGAGGATCAACTGAAAATAAGAGAACGTGTGTAAAGTATGTCCGTTCTGGAAGGTGATCGACACGGTAACTGTGAGCATCACTGGGTTCCCCCGGCACAGGAGGGGTGGTCCTGCTGTAATAGGAAGTGCTCTCCTCTCCGCCACCACCAGGCGCCCCGCTGGCCCGTCAGGGGAAGGACAGAGTCGCTGTCCCCTCCCACACAGTCTACGGGTGTTGTTCTGGGAGCCCTGAGGACTCTGTCAGGTGCTCGGCTCAGGGACCGGGGCTACCTGAGTTCTGACTGACTTTCCTGCTGCGGGATGGTTTGTATTTATGACGTGTTAATGCCACTCACCAATCCGGAGCATAATGCAATTTGTGTCAGTAATGAAAACAATTTACGTTACAAATGGCTAATTACGTGACACTTGGAGAATTAAACATTCAGAACATGAAATTCAATAATGCATACCTCTGATATCCAATTTACTGCCAAAAGTAGAGGCTGAGGACGGATTTTAGACCAAGGAGATCTGGTCGGTGATGGTCACACGGGGCCGAGAGCTGTTTCCTTTTCCCCAAGCCACTCCTGCAACCCCCAGGGAGCAGAGGCTTGGGCACGAGAAGGAGCGTGTGTTCCGGCACGATGCAGAATCGGGTTCTAATTCACACTCCACCGGCCTCCTGCTGTGTACCCTGTGGGAAGAACGTAAGTTTCGGAGTCCCGATTCGCTCCCGCATCCACTGTGGCAGGTTACTGGGAAGACTGCGCGGGTCCTGTCTGAAAGTGCAGTGTCTCGTCCACAGTAGGAATGTGGTGGATGTGAGTGCTCTTCTCTCCGGGATAAGAGCTTCGGAGCAAAGAACGCTTTGTTGTCTGCACGGTACACGTGCGCACCCGGGGCCAGGGGATGGAGGAAAGTTGGGATCCGGGTCAAACTGCGTGAAGGCTACCATCAAAGGCAGGAGGGGAAAAGGCCACATGAGAAGGGAGTGTGCCTCATTTCCCACGGCTGCTTAAACTTCGTAGAAGACAACACACTTTTACTTTTTAGAGATGCTGTGTTTTTAAGACGGTTTTAGGACCACAGCAAAATTGAGAGGAAGGCGCAGACAGTTCCCACGTACCCTCTGCCCCCACACGTCCAAGCCTCACCCACCATCGGCATCCTCCCCCCAAGGTGGGACATTTGTTCCATCACGAAGGTCAGAACCCCCCGAACCCCACAGCGTTCAACGGCAGCCATTCGTGGCGTCGGCCACTCTCGGGTTTGCACACCTGGGTGCGGACGCGTATCCACCATTACGGCATCGCACAGAAGGCATCGCTGCTTCCAAAACCTGTACTCCACCCATTCAGCCCACCCTATCACGCCCAAACCCTGGCAACCGCTGACCTTTTTATAGACTCCGTAGGCTTGCCTTTTTCATAATGACATGGACTGGGAATCTTACAGCTTGTAGCCTTTTCGGACTGGCTTCTATCACGTAGTCAAGTGCATTCAAGTTTCCTCTGTGTCTTCTCATGGCGTGTAGCTCATTTCTGTTTAGTGCTGAATAAGATTCCATTGTCTGGAAGGACCACGGTTCGTTCATCCATTCACCAACCGAAGGACATCTTGGTGGCCTCCGAGTTCTGGCAATTATGAACACAGCTGTTCTACACATCCACGTGCAGCTTTGTGCATGGACTTAAGTTTTCAACTCCTTTTTGTACGTACCAAGGAGTGAGGTTGCCGGAACACATGATAAGAGTGTGTTTGGTTTTGCAAAGTGTCGCCAAGCTGTCTTTCAAACTGGAGGGACCGTGCTGCGTCCCCAGCAGCGATGGATGGGAGCTCCCATGCTACACGTGCTCGCCAGCATTTGGTGTTGTCAGCGTTTTGGGTTTTGACCGTTCCAATAGATACGTAGTGATATATCATTATTGTTTTACTTCGCATCTCCCTGATGACATATGACACGGACCATCTTTTCATGTGCTTACCTGCCATCTGTCTATCTGCTTTGGTGAGGGATCTGTTGAGGTCTTTTTAAGGGTGTTTGTTCTCTCATTGCTAAGTTTTGAGTGTTCTTTGTGTGTTGTAGAGAACAGTCCTTTCTCAGATGTGTCTTTTGCTAGCATTTCCTCCCAGTCTGTGACTCGCCTGATTATTCACTTGACATTGTTTTGCAGAGCAGAATAATTTAATTTTAATGAAGTGCAGCTTATCACGTATTTCTTTCATGGATCACGCCTTCTCCCTTACATCTGAAACGTCATCACCACGCCCCAGATCTTCCAGGATTTCTGTAGGTTATCTTCTAACAGTTTTACCGTTTTGCATTTCACATTTGGGTCTGTGTTCTCTTTTGAGTTAATGTTCGTGAAGGAGGTAAGATCTGTGTTTAAATACATTTTTCTGCATGTGGGCGTCCAGTTGTCCCTACACCATTTGTTGAAAACAGAGCAGGAGACACTGTCTTCGCCCCATTGTATTGCCTTTGCTCCTTGGTCAGAGATCAGTCGCCTTAAATGAGTGGGTGTGTTTCTGGGCTCAGTTTTCTGTCCCCCTGACCTGTTTGTCCATAGTCTTACCAACAGCACATCTCCTGATGACTGTAGCTTTGTATTAAGTCTTGAAGTTGGGTAGTGTCCCTTCTCCCACTTTGTGGCATAGTATAGATGCTGAGTAGACAGAAGAAATTGAAGATAAGTGTTAAATTTCTTAAAGCAACACTGGAAACACAACACAAGGAGTTATAGTCTAAAGGCGGCAGCTGAGTTATCATCGACTACTTAAAATAAATAAATAACCTGAGAAAAGGGAGACAAAAGGAACAGAGAAGCAAAATAAAAGAAAAGAGGTGGGGAAAATAAATAACAAATGGTAGGCTTATAACATGCTATCAAATAAGCTAAAATGTAAATATACTAATTCTAATCAAAAGGCAAAAGTTATCAGACAATAAAAAAGCAAGAGCCGACAGTGTGTGGCTATAAGTGAGACACATTACGTGCAAAGGACAGGATGGATGGAAAGTAAAGGGGGACCCAACACGACTGTGCACAAGGCACAAGCTCGTGGAGATCCGTCACTATCAGTCAGAGTAGACTTCGAGGCAAACAGACAGAGGCAAAGAACGAAATTCCCAATGAAGAAAAAGTTAATGGTCAGGGAAGACAAATGTTCCCAAATGCAGATGTCCCTAATAACATAGCTGCAGGTATGTTAGAGCAAACGTGCCCGAGCTCAAGGGGCGAGCAGAAAACTCAGCATCACAGTATGTTTTCACACTCGCCCATTCTAGGAAGTTCAAGATCTGGCAGAGCTGATCTATGATCACACGGTTGTCTGAGGGAATGGTAACAGATTGGAAGAGGCATGAGAGAACTTTCTGAGGAAATGAGCATATTCTATAATTATACTTGATTACGTGAATACATATGTGTATATACTTGTCAAAACTCAGATATCTAAGTGTATGTTCGACTTTTATAAAAGTCAAAGGAAAGGGAAAAGAATAGAAGATACTACGTAATAAAGTGTGGCTACCATAACAAACACCACAAACGAGAGGCTTAAACAACCGGTGTTTACGTTCTCAGTTCTGGAGGCTGGACATCCAGGACCAGGGCGTCTGTGTGCCCTGAAAGCCTCTTCTCAGAGGACACCAGTCGTATTGGATTGGGACATCTTAATAACCTCATTTTACCTTCATCTCTATTTGCGAATACAGTCACATACTGAGGTTTCAGAGGTGAAAACGTCAGTGTATAAATTTGGGGGTAACGCAATTCAACCCATAACACAGAGCATATAAACCATAATCCAGTAAGAATTCAGAAAAGGAGGCCTTGGTAATAGTCCAACTTAACCCACCCAAATCACCACGTTGCGTGGCTTAAAAGAAAGCAACCCAAGTTAAACAGAAATTGGGAAAATATTCCTTTGAGATGAGCCCAAAGATATATATTTTTCCCTTATATGGGCTTTTCTGTTTGGTTTCCTGATACTTTGGGGAGCCACAGGAATTTTCCAAAATCCGGATGGATCTTTCTTACCCTGGTAAGAGCTTTGCAGTCGTGGGTGTGAGGACTGCGGGGGGCGGGCGGGGGGGGGGGGGCACTTATGGGAAGGCGTGCAAGCTGACAGAAGTGTGCTTGGGCACATGAAGGGCAAGCCTGGGCACAGGGGCCGGCCAGGACGGGAGCCATCCTGGAGGACGGTTGTGGGTCTTCCTGCACAGCGACCTCCCTCCTTTACCAAACTCGATTTCTCTCCTCATGGATCCACTCGCTTCCCCCCAACACCAGCATTTCTCTCCCCTTTCCTGGAGCAGGAAAGCCATTCTACAGACACATGTTCCATGTGGGGATGAGCAGTGCTCCCTGTCCGCATGTTCTGGGTTCCAGCTACTGCCCAGAAGACCAATGAATCAGACTCTTCTCTGTTAGCAGAAATAAAATCGTGGGTCGCATTCAGAAGGCAATCCTGGATGTGGAGCCCAGCTGCCAGAGAGGATTCTTTCTCCCATCTATAAACCTACCCAGCACAGGTGTTCTGCAGTGGGACCCTGGTTTGTAAATATTCAAGACTGCAGTGCTGACATCTTGGATATTGTGACCAAATGCAGGCAGCAAACCCCGGGGTAACTAATGCAGACACGTTCCACTGCCATAATTCCAAGCCGGTAAACAGGTTTGTACACAAGTACAGCATTTGTTTAAATCAAGAGGTGTGTCACCTTTCAAAATATATCCCCTGCAAAAATTATTCCGTTGGTTATATTTCACAAAACCGCTCCGACCCAAACTCTGTCCTCCCTCCCACGCCCGTTGGGATGGTTTCTCATCCTCGCGGGAGAGTAATGTCGTGAGAGCCCATCCGGCACAGCGTGGATTTTACCTCCTAAGAGAGCAGGGGGCTGGGGGACGGCACAATGATATGTGAGGTGCACTACATGTAGGAAATCTAATGAAACCGGGGGCTCGGCCATTAACCTTCAAGGAAGAAAAGCTGGGCCCGGTGCTTTCGAAATTAGTGAGGCCAATATTTCACCATGACAAGCATTAGTAATGAATAATTAAGTGTTTAATATAATGTTGCTTTGGTGAAAAATGACAATTTTACAATTGATGGACCTAAACCCATTCTACATTATTATGTGGCATTAAAACATAGGGGCGGCGGTGCTAATGAAATAAAGGCTTTTCTGATGGCGGGGCCGGAGCGACTCTGAAGCTGAAAATCTTTTCAGAACCCCACCGTGACCCTGCTGGGAGAATTTCATGAAAAATTTAAGAGGGAAATTCACTCTGGAACAAGCTCACGTCTCACGCCAGCTTGCCTGAGGTCAAACAGTGTTTTTTCGATAATGCTCAGTTAATGTCACAGATATAAATCATTCAACAAATGCAGATGTTACCATATCCTGAAATGAAACTGTGGCATTCCTTCAAATCCTATTTTTATTAGGTGCTGGAGTTATTTAAAACAATTTAACAAATGCGTCCACGCATAACTTCCTATAAAAAATGTTTATTGTGAGAATTTTTTTTCCTTTCAGTAACCGCCACTCCTACTCGGAGGGGTCCCTCCATCACTCCGACTGTTCCAGAACCATGTTTGCCTGTGGACATGTCTGTCATTGGCAGCAATGCGCTTGCCAAGACTTAGCCCTACACTCTGCAAAGAAAAATTATATTTCAAAGATCCTTATTTCTTCCCAGCAACCTTTCTCTCAGTCAGGGGAAGAGTAATCTCTTTAATTTGCAGGAAGTGCTAATTAGAATCTGCATTTTTATCCGTTCATTCCAATGTCATCGAAAAGTGCAAAAGTTCTGGGGAAAGGTTTGATTAGGGCAACACTCAGCATAGAGAAATGAAAAGTTAGCCACAAGGAACCACACGAGAGAGTTCTATTGGGGGTAAATAAAAACGCGTTCATCATTTTCTTTGCACTCTTGCACTATAGCACCCAGTCCAGTGGAACCAGGCTCTCCCCTTCTCCCTGCCCCATCAGCAAGCCAGATATCACCCAGGAAATTTCAGGCCCCAGGTTGAGGCTCAAAGACGCATTTGACGATGCGCTGACCATTAAATTATGGCCCAGGGACAGGGTGTTTTGCAAGATTTTCCTTGTTTAAGCCTCACTATAACCACACAGGTAGGTAGTCACATCTTACAGATTATGAAATGAGGCTCAAAGAAATTAAGACTCCCCCCACCACCAAAAAAAGGGGAAAAAAAGAAAGAAAAGAAAAGAATCCCACAGGCAGAGCTACACTTTCCGCCCAATATATCCAACTCCAAATCAGGTACTTCCCAGCCAGTACAGTGGACTCGTCTACGTGAGTGCCGCCTACAAGACAAGGAAGGTTCTACTGACCCCGTAGAAATTAGGCCAAAAAGCGATCTCTGCCTTCTTACCAGAAGCAGCAATTCAGCGGCAAAAACAATGCAGCGCAAAGCAGGACTCCTGGGTTCTGGCTCTAGACCCACCTTGTATTAACTCACATTAACGTGGGTGAGTCCTTGTAGGCTTTCTGGGTTCCAGCCCCCTGGTCACTAAAACAATGATAATTCTACTCATTCTGCCGCCTCTTGAAATAGTGAAATTCAAGTGAGATCGTGAGTGGGAAAACCCTCTGAAGCCTGTGGGGCTGGTGCTATTCTAAGGTAAGAATGATGGTGATCGCCTTCCTGAGGTTGCGAGGCAGATAGCCTGCTTCACGGGGATGAGAAGAAGCCTAGTTTCCCTGCAAGAGTCTAGAGAGATGGGAACAATAAAATGCACAAAGAGAAGGCACAACAAAGTCAAATGGCCTCTCTTCAGGTAACGAGGATATAGCGCGTGCTTCTGCACTCGCGTGGACTCCCCCTCTAGGATTTCTTTCCCTGGGCGCCCAGGAGCCTCGCTGCCCGGCTCGTGCAGGCAGGTGTTCTGATCCGGGCTCATTTGTCTGCTTGCTCTCTGAATTTTAAAGAAGCTACCCGTAAATGTGAAGGCAGCATTTTTCTTAAAAAAAAAAAAAAAAAAAATACTGAAGCCAAATATAAAATATTTACTCCCAGGATGGAGACTGTTGGAGCCACTGGAGAAAACATTCTGCTTTTAGGAACCAGACTGTGTTAGCCACCTGGTTTCAAGAGTGATTTTTATTTATATTCATGAACACAAACAAAGAGTAGCGGTCTATGTCTTGCCCATCAACTCGCAATTCTCTGGTCCTAACAGCTACATTAATATTCTAGACTCCACTTAGATCTCTCTAAAAGGGAGTTTGAACTAAGTATTACACTTTCTTCTGTGGAACATATGGCCTTAGTGATGTCCATAACGCCCTCCTCTATGGATCTCTGCAACTGGTAGAATTTCAATTGCCAGCCTTTCTCGGTGAACACAGATTACTCAACCACAGGGCAATTTATCTAGATGTATGACTCTGCCCTGTTCTCCAGGACCACGGAAAAATAAATGTGACCTTCTATTCACTTCCACTCGTGCACCTACTGGGGTGAAATGAAATAGTGTTTGCTGCACAATTAATAGTTGGGGTGGTCCCCCATATCTGCAAGGACTTTTGCAATCATCACGAAATCGTGTACACGTACACTCGGAATTTAACAGGAGCCAAGTTAGCCCACGGGAGGCCAGTGAACAGGCAAAGTAACAGAAGAGTGATAGCTCTCCGGGACATTTGTTTCTAAACTCTCCAGTGGCCTGTGAGGAGGGCTGGATTTTCAGACATTGGCTTCTCACAGCTCTGGAGGCTGGAAGTCCAAGATCAAGGTGCTGACAGATTCAGTTCTTGGTGAAAATCCTCGTCCTGGAACACAGACGGCCACCTTCTCGTTGTAGCCTTGCATGGCGCAGAGAAATCTGTCTGTCCTTCTTACATGGGCACTAACCCGTCCTGGGGCCCCACCCTCAAGATCTCACCTATCCCCCTCCCAACAGCCCCACGTCTAACATCATCCCACCGAGGGTTAGAGTTTCAACATATGAATTTTGGAGAGACACATTCAGTCCATGTGTTCTGTAAAACGAACACAAACCCCGTCCTCCTCAAGCGACTAATACTGGGTGTAGAGCACTGAGTATAGTGAGGATGTAGAAAAACCCAGATACGCTCCTCGTTTTTATCCATTTCTACTGACATCCAGTGTGGCTTCTGAAACTGTGTTTGTATACGTACTTCTTATTGAAGACAAAGACTTCTCACTGGAGCCAGATGAACCCAGCAAACGTCTAATCCAAGTTTATGACGAAAGTTAGGTAAGATTGTTTTCAGTTTACTTATTTATTTTGAGAGAGACAGAGACAGCATGAGTGGGGGAAGGAGCAGGGGGAGAGAGAGAGAGAGAGAGAGAGAGAGAGAGAGAATCCCAAGCAGGCTCTGAGCTGCCAGCTCAGAGCTCGACCGGGGCTCAAACTCACGAAACCACGAGATCACAACCTGAGCTGAAACCAAGAGTCAGATGCTCAACCGACTGAGCCACCCAGGTGCCCCAAGATTTTTTTTAAAAAACTTAAGCCCCATTCTTCATTTTAAATCATGGGGAGAAAAGTCTGTCTTCCATCTGTTACCTTAAAATTTTCCTCATTTTTCTTCTTTTAAAAATATCCGTGGCATTATTCCAACCACAGGGCAGAAGCTGTGTTCTGAAAAGTCACGGAATGACCTGGAAGCTGAGAGATCTGAAGGTGACATATCAGGCCCTTGCCGCACAGTCAAGGTTAGACACACGCCTGCCTTCTTCAAGCGCTTCCCCCATCATCCCAGCTCCGATCAGTCAAGATCGGTTTCCCCTGAAGTTGCATGCATTCTCCCTTTTGTCTCCTGTTTGCACCCCCGTCTTAATCCATTCTAATAATAGATGAGAAACGACCAATATTGGTGACATCATAAAACCTAGGCGATCAGACCAGCAGCTCCTTTGGTGACCTAGATGTTACATATTTCATTCTACTAGTTGAAAACCACGTCTGCAAGAAGCATCACTTCTGAGGACACGTGCCTTAAAAATAAACCAGAATTCACGGTTACTACTGTGTCTACACATCTATGTTTTTAAAACTCTAAGAACGTTTCCCTTTCATCAGTTACTCCTCTTCTGAGCTGATGGTTCTCCCGCTAAGACACTTCCTAACTCACAGTGAATATGATTACATTTATGTATTTGTCTCCGATTCTTTTCTAGGGCATGCCCGAGTCTTTCGCCTCGTCCTGCTGTCATGGGACCAAGCCTGCCACGGGCTCCCCTCACTCTGACACACGGTCCAAATCATCCCTGGTCCTCTCAGGAAGAGCACAGTGGCATTGGGCAGGGGACCGTGTGTTCATAGATGCACTCTGTTTTGTACAGTCTGCCGGGTCCTGGGGACTGCTTGTTTTCTGCTGAACGAAATATCCGTACCTTTGCCAGTCCCCGTCGGAGCCTTGGATCTCTCGGGATAAATCGATACCTCGAGGTGTAGCCATGACGACGGGAGAGATCAGCTAGCCTAAGCACAAATTGCATTGATTTTCTTTTTATTCGGTTCAAGATAACACCATGCTTAAGTGCCAGAATAAGCTTCCTCCTCTGCAACACAGGCTGCTATATCTCCTAAGTGAACAGCTCTTTTGTAATTGCATTAACGTCGCTGCATAAAAGGGTAGCCTCCTCTAAATAAAATGCACGATGCTGGCTGCTGTTACAGTTTTAATAACTCATGATCGTAGCAGTGGCTACTCCTTGTGGATGCCAGGCATCCCGGCTCCCCATGCCCCCGTCACCTGCTCTAATCATCTCTCCGTGCCTGGCCTCCCTTGGTGGGTGCGGGGCCCTGAACAAGAGGTCACATGTGTCTCTCAGGGCAGTTCTAAAGCAACAAGAAACCTTATTCATCTGCAAGATGAGACTTGAAATGATTGAAGAATGCAAAGAATTCTCCTCAACCCAACCAGCGTAAGTGAAATCATTAAGGCTCACATCGTTCCTTATGTACCCCTCCTCTCTCCTGAAGCTACAAGTAAGAGGGGGGATGTATAGATCCCCATGGCCGAGCCTGTGCCGTGCCCAGGATAACCCACCACACGGTACAATCACATTGCCCTTCCCACCCCCAGGAAAATAAATAATTCAGACACACAGTCATAAGGACAAACCACATTCCCATCACTAGTAAAGGTCTTTGAGTCATTGGTTGTTACACTATTGCCGTTTCAGGTCTGCACAATCCCCAGTGACAGTCCGCTTTTAGACAGGGAAAAGACCCAAGGTGACGACATATCTTCAGATCCCCAATTAAGACCGGAGCACACAGAAAGGACTCAGGAAACACTTATCTTTTTGAAGAAAACATCGCAACATAAAAGTCACCATGAGACTCTCAGTAATCATCGGGACTATGTTCTTTTTAACCCGAGAGAATCTAAGTATTGGGGAAAATAAAAATAATAGCTAATATTAATTGAGGGCTTACAACCTATTTGACATACAGAGCGTTATGACCACTGCTCCCCTTGGTTCCCATAACGACCCTGAGAAAGTACTACCATTCCCACTTTGGTGGCCAGGAAACTCTAGGTGGAAGACACGAGGTACACAGCCCGTCGTCATCCAGCTAGTGAATCCTAACACAGGTGCAAACAGAAGAATAGAAACCCAGGCTTTGACTTTGAGGTTTGATTCCAAGTCACTGGGCTCTCAAGAGAGAATGAAGGAAACATTGTGATAGTACACATTAGCATTATCAGTACTCAAGAGGTACAACTGGAGAGCCATCAGGATGGGCTGGGGTCTGAGAAAGTGTCCTGGCGAGTGGAGACTAGAGAAAACCATCACTGCTGTCTTACGTGGATGATGCCCACTCTCTCAGCCTGACAGTGGACCCTCCCCGCATCGCGTGCTCCCATCGCGTGCGTGTGACTGCTCAGGGCGTCCTTAGGAGAACGGCCCGCCATTACCTCAAACTCAACACGTACAAAACAAAGGCACCTCTCCACATACTCCCAAACGGCCGCTCCGGATCCCTTAATTAGCACCCCAGTGCAGCCACACCCCACATACCGAGGAACCCCACCAGCCTCAGGCACCGAGCCACCTTGCGCACCCAAGCACAACAGCCCCGGCCCCCGCCCTTCAGGAGCGTCCCCTGGCCTGCCCCCACCCTGTGCTCACTGCCACCTCATTGCCTTACCCCCTTCTCCCCGTTTTAACTGCCCCAAAGTTTTAGTGTCTTAATTCACCCTCGCACTAATGCCAGAAATGTCCTTCAAAACACATTTTATCATGTTGCTTCTTCGCACTTCTAGACTCCCCATCACACACAGGAGAAACCCAAGCTCCTTAGTCCCAAAGGAGACACGGGGCCTCTGGGTCTGCTTTCCCCACGCCTGTCCCCACTCACGCCCACACCCCAGCAGCAGGAACTGCCCGACCCTCCTCTGCCTGGACTCCGCAACTCGCTGTCCCACTACCTGACATGCTCTTTTCCACCCATTAGGACCCGTTTCAAAAGCAACTTTCCTTGAGAGGCCTGACTCCCCAAGGCAGCATCAGGAGCTCCATTTTCTGTGATCTTTCGAAACTGTTCACACCGTCTGGTGAGGCACTCGTCACTGAGCCGCGGTTACCTGTCTCTCTCTGTGCTCAGCAGGCTTCGTCCCGTGGCTTCGGGGGGCCTCCAGGAGTCTGCCTATGGCTGACTGTGCCTACACTGGATACAAGGTGTGTGCACGTCTTGTTAACGAGGTGGAGCTCTAAACACCTGCACTGTCCCATCGGGTGGAGGGACGTGCCCTGCTGAGACCCTTATGCAGGTGCTACGAGTGTGTAATGAATGAACAAGATTGTCGGGGGGGTGCTGGGAAATCAAGCTGGGCCAGAAGCTTGAGACCACAAAAGTCGGGGCCTTGGAAACCAGTAAGAAGAATCTGGCCTCAATGTGCTAGGTTGGGTTCATTCAACTGGGATTGGGATCCATTTGGGCCTTCTTTCCCATCAGAGACCCAGAGTTACCAGAGCAGCTCCTTAAATAAGCAATTCTCAAGCCCAACAACCTGTTTTAAAACACGTGTTCCATTTCCTTAGCTGTCGTCCATGTGGATGTGGTGCAGGGACCCAAGCATTTTGATGTTGAGTGAAGCCCTCACAGTCCAGTCAATGAGAAGCCCGGGTCATACAATGCCAGAGCTTATGGAAATCCAGGAGGCAACGGGCCAAGCAAAGGGGGCAGTTGCAGGGACAATAGGTTTATCCCATCTCTCTTGACCATGCTGCCCTTAGGGTGCATAAACCCCATCAGAGAGATGACAAACAGAAGGATAGATAGACAGATGGACAGATACATGGTGATAGATAGATAGTTGATAGATAGATAGATAGATAGATGGATGATAGATAGATGATAGATGGATGATAGATAGATGATAGATGATAGAGATATATATATATATATAGAGAGAGAGAGAGAGATGATAGATAGATAGATAGATAGATAGATGTAAATGGGTAGAAAGGAGAAAGAGAGATGGATAGATTAATGGATATATATATATATACACATGCACAAATAGATTTAGATACGGGTACAATGTAGATAGTAATTGTTGGTACTATGTTGGAAAAAACCTGAAATCAGAAGACTGCCTGCATAAACATTATGTATTTTGTACTACATACTGGGAACACCTACTATTGTATAATACCCTACCCATAAAAATTTCTAATGATCTACACCGGCCAAGAATCTACGTCTTTGAGCGACCAAAATCTCTGACTTTTGGTTAGCCCTCTGGCTACAAAAGACAATTACATTCTAACATTCCTGAAGAAACGGTCTGTTAAATCAGTCTCTGGCTTTGTCTAATTTCGCTCCAGACCCCAAAGAACAAGCCTGAGAAAGCTGAGGGACTGGCTGAGAGTGTGGGCAGAGGCAACAGGGAGTCACCATGGATTAGGGGGCAAGAGGAACAATACAGTGGTGGCAGGGGGATGTGGGGTGTGGGGGACAAACTTGGGGTTCGGACAAGCTTGTGTGTGGATCTGGCCCCTCTAACTAAGTGACCATGACCAAGTTAGCAAATTGGACTGAGCCTCAATTTCCTTCTTTGCAAAGCGGGTATAGTTTCTCCACAAAGCAGCTTTGTTGGCTGGCCTGTAGTAAGAAGTCATTTTTTTTTTATTACTACCTGTTTTTGTTTTTTACATAAGTATCTTCAAGGGTAAAGCCAATTCTTTTTCTGATTAAATTAATATAGTGTACACGATGACTCTATTTGCTACTTAACTATGAATATATGCTATATTTGCAGATATAATCAGAGAATCACATAAAATATGCTTGATAAATATAACTTCAAGTAATCATGGGACTGAAAAATGACTTTAAAGGCGTCCAGAGTTGTGCCCTTCTTTTCAACAAGATTTTCCAGCATACCTGAGTGATCTCTGGTGTCCTTCGGGGCACACAACACTGTGTGGCTCAACGCCCTGAAGCTTAGTATCTGTTAGAGCCACGCAAGTTGGGTGCCGATTAGAATCCCGGATGTGAAGGCGGAGATGGGAGGTGCCGCGCTTACCGCGTACCCTCCTTTGACGTCATCTGTTGCGGTGGACACGTGCCCTGCCCTTCTCGGAAGGTTTACGTATCAGATAAGAATGTGCGCACATTTGGTGCAACTGGGTGGCTCAGTCGGTTGGGCGACCGACTTCGGCTCAGGTCACGATCTCGCGGTCTGTGGGTTCGAGCCCCGCGTCGGGCTCTGGGCCGACGGCTCGGAGCCTGGAGCCTGCTTCGGATTCTGGGTCTCCCTCTCTCTCTGCCCCTGCCCTGCTGTGCCGTCGCTCTCTCTCTCTCTCTCAAAAATAAAATAAAAACATAAAAAAAATTTTTTAAATAAAAAAGAATGTGCATGCCATTGACCCACACGCGGGGTATGAGGCTCACCTACGTGAAACGCTCTACAGCTAATACCATGCTGTGTTTATTTCCATCTCAGCGGAAGACGGTTCGCCAGTCTCTCCATAACAGTTCTGCAAGTTCTTGAAGGTTTAGCAAAATGAATGGATTTCAGGATTCCTCACTCCCCAGGGACCCCATCTACGTTCCTTGTGCCACTTTGGCGGAAACCAAAGTTGCCTGAGCAACCGTTAGTCATTTTCTTTAAAACTAACTCTGGAAAATAAAACAATGCTTTCTAGGAGGGTCCATGTTCACGACCATACCTAATATAAATAATTGTGTGTAAATATAATTTACCTAACCAGGCCCCGTCTCTGATTTCCCAGAGGGACCCGAGGGACACTGTCAATCCGTGACCCCAATAATCCCAGCAGGGGTTGTCACATCTAGGGCACCAATCTCCTCCTTAAGCCCCAGGCTTAAGACTCCACACTGAGCTTCTGACCCGTGTTAGGGAGCCCCACGGTCCTGTAAATGGGTGGCCATTGAGGTCCTGTCAGCTCCCTGGGCAGCCAGGACTCTCAGCCACAATAGACCTTCGGGTTACACTGATATGCCTCCAAAGTCAACACCATCACTGGCTATGTGGGCCTGCCACGAAGCAAGCAGTCCTCCAAAACAGAGTGCACGGAGAACATGACATGCCTACAAGACAAAGGAAAACACGTTTTCCCACAGTTGTCAACTTTCATCAAGTAACACATATTTCCTTGTCAACAAGCATACATCCTGAGAACCTGATATGATAATACATATGTAAAATGCAATAAAGACAGTTGTTCCTATAAAAGGCTTAGGGGGAAAAAAAACAAAACACAAAACCCAGAATATACAGAGGAGTCCATCTGAGAGACTGACAGGGAGGAAGCCAGTCCCATGCACCGTGTACTGTTTGCATCCGGCTGGCAACGGGAGGAGAGCTTGCGCAGGGTCATAAGGAACGTGGCAACGGGGTGCACAAGCGTGAAGACTGAGCGTACCCCAAAGCGGCTACAGCGTGCAGAAAGAAGGGGTGCCTATGAAACATTAGAGAAAATGTTCGCTGCCTTTGGGCAAAAGTTCCTGCATCATTTGTGTTGATGAGCATCACGTCAGTACAACACGCTTTACAAAGAGACAAGAATGGGCCCTAAATGGCACCAGGTGCTCTCTCACTGGGCGCCAGGGAACGTGCTAAGCACGTTAGAAACACCGCTGGCGATTTTGAACTTGGACAGAGAGAATAGACTTCTAAACCTCCTTTGGTTTTCACATAGGTGAGCATTTCCCCCCTTTTACTGGAAAGCAAATTAAAATATTTTGAGATTTACTTTCACAACACGAGTTAAGAGTTTGGTTTTATTTGTCTTCCTGGTCTTTTGGGCCCCGAAAGGAGTCGATCTCACAGCAAACACGATGGGAATATCAACCCCAAGACAGTGACGCTTAGTGAAAAAGATCATGGGTTCAGTCCCAAATTCATCTCGTACTAGTGGCCTGACATGACGATTTCAGTCTCTTGGAGCCCGTCTCCTTATCTGCCAGAAGAGAACGGCAGTCTTTAAACACAGGGCTTACTACTATCCTAAGAAAACATAGTGATAACTGACACCGAGTGCTCACTTTTACCAGAGCGCGTTCTAAGTGTTACATCTATGGGCTCATTTATGCTGCCTCACAGACCTGGGAAGTAGTGTGGTCGAGACGTCTCGCGTTCCCCAAGACCACCCCCTCCTCCCTCTTTCCGGCCGCATGGCCTGGCTCCGTCCCCGCCTCCCGCAGGCGAGGTAGACCATGCGACTCATTCCGAGCCATAAGACGTGGGTGGAGGTGACGCGAACATACCTCTTCCGGACCTGTCCCGTAAGAACAGCCCAGCCTCCCCCACCATGCTTGTTCACTGTCTAAGGGAGGTGATGGGAGATGGACCCCAGAGCAAAGCGGGAAACCTCACGTTGAAGACGGCGGGCCCTCCATCAGCCGGCGCTCCCGGACGACGCCACGAGGCATTAGTGAGGAACGAACTTCTATTGTGTTGGTGCCATGACACATTTTCAAGTCTACTGTTCGCCCACACTAAACGAGGTCAGACATGGAACTTGGGGCAAACGTAACGTGCTAGGCTCACCATCGTCGTCCACCGTCTTCGCTGGAGGATGAAGCAATACCTGCCAGCATCAGAAAGACGCATGCATTGAAAAGGACAGAACACTAAGAGTGTAAGGGCCCACCCTTCCAGCCCAGCTCCCGTACTGGGAGCCCACAGAAGGGACCTCCGTGCAAGGAGCAAGCAGGCTTCAGGGTTGAACGGGTCCAGAACGGATGGCCTCGTGTTGGAAAGGGGGTGCAGCTGGAAGACAGGCTTCCCTAAAAGCCAAACCAAGAAGGCGATGGGGAAAGGGAACCAGTTCGCAGGAGCTGCTCCTGGGAAGAGAGAAGCACGCCACCCTGAGAGCTTGTCAGGACCCTCATTACTGTATCTGACACTCCCACCTGTCATTAATAAGATATGTGACCATGGTTTTCCTCTCCTGCGACTACACACCAGCTTAAAAGCGAATAGTATTTTTGGGGGGTAACTTTACCTACTTAATCACTTCCCAAGTTGTGCGTTTTTATCATCAAGCATTTAGAGTGGACGTAGGTGCCACCCTGCACATTAGACACTGTGTGGGGCTGCGGGTTGAAGACCGGTGAGGACAGTTTTGAGATTCCAGGAATGGGAGAGCTGAAAATGAATTCTTAAAAAGGTCCCCACCAGCACGTCTCCTGTGTTTCCTAGAAGTGACTTGGGGAAACAAACAGGCCAGCCAACCCCTTTCCCCTTCCATCCACATAACACAGCCACGGACTCGGCAACGCACTTGGGTCGACTCAGAATCCGGCGTAGCCGTGACCGTCCCAGAAAACGGCGAAACCCTGTAACTCTGTGAGGAGTCACTTATCAGCGGACACGAATGCCTAGCTCTCTAGCTCATTCGTCTACACCCGCCCACTTTAAGTCTGTAAAATATTCAGAAGGCAGATCTATTTTGGGCTTTTACAAACACCATCTCATCTCCAGATGATGAACTCAATGTTTATCCTGATAGCTTTTACATGCGATTTCTTTTGAAGGTCGTCATAATCAATGTGGACAACAAAATACAAAATGCTAAGCATTGCATGAAGACGGGTACGTTGATTGGCCGATAAGGAGATGACCCACACACGACAATTTTCAGACAGCGTATTGTATCTGGACTGTGAACTGAACGGATCATTGCATTTTGTGTGAAACACCGGCCAATTCCGAGCGATACCTCAGTTCACAAACAAAGCTTTCGTCTTATTCAATGAATAAAAGAATATAAGACCAGCTGAACACCCCTCTGTGTAAGATACAGATCTCAAGGGCTCCTGAACTGATACAATTGGCTCAAGGGAAGAAGTTCTCCAATGTTTTTGCTAAGTAATAATAATATTATCCTTATTGCGGGGAGTTAAAATTTTGTATTAAAAATACATTATTCACAGGGGGGAAAAAAAGGAAAGTCATAGGCACATGTTCTGTCAAAGCCCTCGTGGAATTTTATAATAATAAGACTTGACACTTCCTGTAACAGCCCTTTCCAGCTCCAAAACATTTCACACACATCAATAAATGGCCGTCGTTGACAAGGGGTTTAATATGCAGAATACCCCAGAGGCCTCGCTTATCTCCCGGGCTGTTCAGCATTTACGTGGACCCTCTAGATGCGATTTTTCAGCGCCAGGAAGTGACATACGTGTAATGGGCCTGTCTAAACGCCCACCCCTTTCCCAGGGGGTTCCGGAGCTCAGTATCTCCACCGCAGAGGTTCTCAAACGTGACTGCCACGTGAACTGACTTTTCTCATCTCCACGTAAGGAATAAAAACACCCAGTTATTGGGAGGGATTAAGTAAGAGTGACACAAATACCCAAAAGCTGAAAGAAAAAACACAAGGGTGGTTAACAATAGGAAATTTGCCGCTGAAAGCTATGCTTCTGATTTCGTTCGTAAATGCCGTCGGCACACCCACACTGAGACAGCCGAACAGTTCCTGCTATAGCTGACATCACTTAGAAAATAGTTTGAAGTCTTGAGTTCAAACCAAACCCTGAGATATTTGGCCATCTTACAATAGCTTCCCAGACTGTGAAGGGAGAGCTGGCAGTTTTTGAGAACTAGGGTTATTAGTTGCAGGGGACGGAGTGCTGAAAACAAACTTTTTACAGTGTCCCTAAGAGTATGGGTCCTATTTTCCCCACTGGTAAAACGGAAGAACTCAGGGGTAGATGATAAAACAAGGGTGGCCATCAGCGCTCAATTAAGGAGCATACATTAAATGTCCTTTGCAAACTGTTAAGTACTTCAGGGGTACCTGGGTGGCTCAGTCGGTTAAGTGTCCAACTTCAGCTCGGGTCACGATCTCACGGTTTGTGAGTTTGAGCCCCGCCTAGGGCTCTCTGCTGTCAGCACGGAGCCCACTTCAGATCCCCCCGTATCTCTCTCTCTGCCCCTCTCTCTTTCTCTGTGTCTCAAAAATAAATAAACACTTTTAAAAAATAATTTAAAGTCCGCCTATTATTTATGTAACTATGACGATAGTCACTCATCATGGGCAGAATGGAGTGGAAAAATATTCGAGTTTTCAGACAAAGTCCGCTGCATATAGAATGGCATTTCCTGTGCCCTACAAAATGTTTTCTGAGTGAAAGATTAGGTGTGTGTTTTTACTAGAGTCGGTAAAAGAAACGTGTGCCCACACCGGGCCCCCGTCCGGTTTCTGCTAACAACTGGCCCACCAAGTCTAGCCCTCTGGTGGTGGCGGAGGACGGCTGTGCTGGGTATTCCTTAAAGCCACATAATGAGATGAAGGAATCAGACAAAGAGGAAGGCGACAGATGAGTCTGTGCAGATTCGTGAGCTATTTCATCTTCCAGGGGAAGAATTCCGCACGGTTCCCCTCGAGGTGTCAGACGGAGGAGACCGGTGGGTCGCGTCTAAGGAGGCGAGAAACCGAGGGAGGGAAGAGTCGGGACATCCAGTTGGAACAGAAGAGAACAGCCACTGGAGACAGTCTCTGTAACTCCAGGTCTCTGCACACTCACGACCTGGCGTTTGGCTGTGCGCCAGTCATGTAATCGGGCGTTCGATCACAAGTAACAGTTCCGTTGGGTTCTGGAGAGCCAGCGCACCCCACACTCCTTAGCGGGCTCTCGTTCTGCTCTTTGTTTCACACTTTCGAAGTCTCGTCAGTTAAATCAGATTTACAACGTGATATTATTCCCCAGCCACGTCAGAGCACTCTCTTATCTCGTATTCTCTTTCTGCTGAGGAAATACGCCTGTCAACCCAAGTAGCATTTTCGTAAAGGAAGAAAAAAATGAACTTGGCCAAGAGAGTACACGCTCCCCCCTCCTAGGAGTTATCGCCACAGCGTCGACATCACTTGGCCACCCACTTGCCGGCCCACAAGCTCCATAGCATAATTTTTTGCCGAGTCAAGAAATGTGAAGCAAACACCATTTTACAGCACCTCCGAGCCGAGCACGACAAGTAGGACATAAACTGTGGTTGCCATGTTACAAGTGCGTTAACGACAACCTTACTGTGCCTGAGACTTCCTACGCAGAGGAAAGTAGTTAAAGGTGGAAGGAGAGAAGACATCTATACCTCTCTGTCTTATTACAAAAACAACACATTCTCACTGTAGAAAAAAACAGAGGCAAGCAAAAAGAAAAATTTTTAAATACAATACCAGATACAACCTCTGTAGGTATCCCAATATGCATCTCCCAACGCAGATTTGTATGTTCACACACATACTCTTACAGAAATAGGGTTGCAACAGACATAATATTTTATAGGCACTTCTTACAAATTCTTTTATGTGTTTTATTTTTTTTATTTTTACTTTTTTCAGAGGAAGAGACAGAGCGTGAGTGGGGGAGGGGCAGAGAGAGAGGGAGACACAGACTCCGAAGCAGGTTCCCGGCTCCGAGCTGTCAACACAGAGCCCGACGCGGGGCTTGAACCCACAAACCGTGAGATCATGCCCTGAGCCGAAGCCGGACGCTCTACCGACTGAGCCACCCAGGCGCCCCTACCCTTTTGAACTTACAAGTCTCTGCAGATGGCCGACAGGTACATGAGACGATGCTCGACATCATGCATCACCAGAGAAATGCAAATCAAAACCACAATAAGAGGTCATGCCACACCTGGTAGAAGGACTATTGTCAAAAAACAAAACAAAGGCCGTAAGTGTCGGTAAGGGTGTGAAGAAATTGGAACCCTTGAATGCCAGCTAGTGAAAGTGCTATGGAAAACAGGGTGGGGTTCCTTAAAAAATTAAAAACAGAAGTACCACAGGACCCAGCAATCCAACTTCTAGATATTTATCCAAAAGAATCGCAATCAGGATTTTGAAGAAATATCAGCACTCCTGTGTTCAGTGTCGCACTATTCACATCAGCCAAGACGTGGAAACAAACCACATGCCCATCAGTGGACTCATGAATAAAGAAGATGTTGTGTGTGTGTGTGGGGGGGGGGGGGGTATTGGGAATTTTGAAACAGTTTTTAGCCTATTAAAAAAAAAAAAAGGAATTCCTGCCATGTGGGACAACATAGAGGGATCTTGAGGACATTATACTAAGTGAAATAAGCCAGCCACAGAAGGGAAAAAACTGCACACGAGGTCACTAAAGTTGTCGAGCTCTTAGAAGCAGAGAATGCAATGGTGGCTGTGGGGGGCAGGAGGAGAAGGAATCATGGAGGTGCTGTTCAACGGGCATAAAGTTTCAGTTATGCAAGATCAGTAAGTTCTAGACTTTCTGCCACACCGTCTTGCAGCCACAGTTAACAATACTGTGTGGCCACAGTTAACCACACTGCACTCTGCCCTGAAAACTCTGTTTAGAGGGTGGAGCTCACGGGAAGTGTTCTTACCACAATAAAATAATTTTTTAATAAGAAAAAGGGAGGTTATATATTTTGTTAAACACGTAAAGACATTTGAAAGACTGAGGACACATTCTTAACCAGCTGTGAGATCAGAAATCTTTAACAGATTGTTATGGGTTGAATTGTGTCCGTTACAGCAATTCGTGTGTTAGAACCTTAACCCCCAGGACTCCTCAGACTGCGTGGAGATGGGCCGTGGGAAATGGAGATACACTGCCGTGCAGACCCTTCCTAAAAACACAGAACCCTGAGAGTGTGAACGTGTTGCAGGGGAGGAAAATGAGGCCTGTGAACCCCTAACATCTTCCCTCCAGACCCCCGATGCAGAATTTGGCGAGGAATACGGTCTTCCAGGTCCTGGCTAATTACCTCCCCGTTGGGCATGCCCGTGAGCTGGCAGACGCCTGCTCGAAGGCTTTCCCCTTGTGTCTTCGTGCTCCAGACAGAAGATCATCGCATTAGGTCCACAGATGTCAGTGCAAGTAGAAAGCCACGGTCGATGAAAAAGGTGTTATATATCAAACTTTGGTATTTTCCTTATTTGATTGAACAACCTGTCCCCTTAGCCAGCAGGTATCATTAGTTTAATAAACTGGGATTTATGATATTCATAATCTGTTTATTGAATTCGTATAAAATTATTGAAAAGTAATATAGCATAACTCATCCTTTTCTTTAAAATATAAATATTCATTGTTTATATCCTTCAAATGAAGGGGAATGTTCCCAGAGCTTGCAATGAATATCATTACCTCCTATCTCACATTACATATACACAGGCTGAGGAATTGAGAAACTTCTTTAATAAAGACCATGACAGACTGCAGAGACTGAATTACGGGTTTTAATAACCACCCTTCCAAATATTTGCATATCCAACTCGTTCAGGAGTTATTGATTTGTTGGCCTTTTATTCTTATGGAAAACTGATCCGAAGCCATGATAACGGGCCTGCACTGCTCCGTTCGAGATTACCGGAGGTTGAGACAGAAGGAAATCGAGCTCAGAGGCAAGGCGGCTCCAAGCACAAAGGTGGAACACCTGCACTGGCCTCACTCCAGGCCCTTATGACCACCGGCTGCCTGAGCCCAACGCCTCGGATGTCACCCTGGACTTGTCCCTCATAAGCCCCATCCCGTTGACCACCAACTCCATTAACGCGGCTTATGACCTCACTCTGGACCTTGGGTCCTACTCCCCCCTGCACCAGCGCTCAGTCAGTGGCGTCACTGTCTTCACGGGATGACCTGCCGACTGCTGGCAGGTGTTGTTTTCAATCCTCTCCGTTCAGGCCAGTGACGGACACAGTCCCCCGGTCACTGATTCAAATTCACAGGATGAATCTGGTCATATCGCATCCCAGCTGAAAACCAGTCAATGACCCTCTTGTCCATCACACCAAATCCAGACTCTACGGGCTCTGCTGGCCCTCTGCCATCCAGCCCCGGCCTTGCCGGGTTCGTTCAGATGTCAGGCACCTGTATCTCTAGCTACACCCATTACAGGAAGATTTTCCTAAAAATTTAATATGCTCATGTTTCTTAACTCTCAAGTAGTTCGAATTTTTGCAAAGTAGTATACCAGGGGAATGGCTTCCTTTATTCAAATCATAATAATTGAATACAGAATTACATACAGAAAATAGAAGTCAAAGCCAAGGAAAGGTTTTAATTATATGGTTAAAGATTATTATCTAGGCACATGGACTTGGGAGGCGATGTTATAATTTATCAAAATGACATAAAACTTCAGAACACCGTTCATATATGAATAACTTATTAGCGGATGGACATACTTTTTATGTCAAACTGCTGCATAGTTTTTACCAATTTACTGCGCATAGAAACCCACTTTCCACCCTATGGTGTTCTTCTCAGTTATCTTGTGGGGGATGGTGACTGTCACAGATGTGCTCGACGATTTACCACGTTGGGGGTTAAATCGTTACATCTTCCTTTTAAAATTCCAACGTTTCCTTTTTTCAACTGACATCAGCGTTTCCTTTCGATTGTTCTCCCTTCTCGTAGCCATCTTGGAGTAATAATTAAAATTCTCTGTGCAGTGAGAAGGAGGGGCTTTCCCTGTTGAGGTACAGAATTCACTTGTTAAGAAATGGTTCTGTGAGAATAGAAATGGTTCCACTAGATTCCATCCATTTGGGCAGAAAGCCTAGCATATAAAATTGAGTTCTTATTGTTTTTATTAAACATGAGAATAATTTAAATTGAAGAATGTAGCAGCGCCACCGGGTGGGAGGGCCATGCCCCGAGGCCAGGCCTCCCTTCCCTGACCTTCCGCCACCACCGCGGGCGCCATGTTTGTTTCCTAACCCTGATGATGGCGCAGGTGGTGTGCAATGACCAGTACGGAGCCCGGAACCTAAGACGCATGCAAGGAAGGTTAATAGTTCACACCTTATTTTTCTTTCTATTTCATGCCTCAGAGGGAAAATGTATTTTCACAAAATTACAAAGTCTCCAGCTAATTAGTCTACAAGTCGGCAAGGAGGTTCCAGGGTCATCTTCTCTTCTTGAATATTCAAGCTCTGACATCACTTTCACCATAGGCATTTCTATAGGAAGAGGCTTTGGGCCTGCAAGTACTTAAATAATCATTTCATTTGCCGGCTGTAGATAAAGATGTTGGGTCCACCCAGTTTTTTTATTCCTGTAATTGTTTCCAGATAAATTTTGAGTAGTATTTATGATTCCATATAGTAAGGCAGAAATTCCTCTTAGAGTCCAAGACGCCTCCTGGAGGTTCCTGGTGCTGTCAATGCCCACGGCCCGCAGGGAGGGCCCAGGAAGGGTTATTGGGATGTATGGACCCCGTGGGGCTGTGACCTCATATGGTGGCGAGGAATCTATGTAAATTTGATGGGACAGTTTAAGAATCTGAATTTCTTATCAAAAACAACTTCTACTTAAGGATAACATAATAATTTTTACTTGAGGATGATAACAGGCATTATTTTTGTTGGAAAGAAGAGAGTTGTCAAGGTTAAGCCAAAGAGGCATTTCTACCCGTCTTCCTGGGATTCTTTCCCAGTGATCCAGTATCAGGTGATAGATAGGATTCATGACACGCACACGCTTCCCAGGTTTGCATCAAGTGCTGCAGCAGGGGACGTAGGTACATCCATGGCGCCACGTGGAGCTGGAAACAGCCCTGGGAGGTGAGTGGGGCTGAAGGTGTCACAGGTCCCACGGCAGGAGCACGGCCACGCCAGGGGCCAGGCTGGGCGTTTCAGGGCTCCCCGTCCCGCGGCACAGAGTATGGACAGTCGATAAGCATGGTATTTGTGAATCTTTTTACCGAATTGAATTGTATTTTCATACGGTCTGTTTTTGCAATTCCGAAGAGGATTTCTGCTAGCATGCGATGGACCTGTAATTGGCGTCGGAGGCATTATTTCAGCCGGGTGCCATTTGTGTTCTCTTCCTGCCGGTTCCGTGAGCGCCAAGGACCCGTAGATGCAGGGAGCAGCAGAGGAGACCAGGTTTAAAAAGTCATCTCAAGGGCAACGTCAGCTCTTTCGCAAATCGTTATCAGGGTTTCTTAAGTAGGGACACACTTACAATTTATACTATTAATAATAAGACTCATAGTCATAAGAGTTAACAATTATGAAGCATTGGACAATAATAATCATCAACTCTAATGTATGTGTCACTGTGATATACAGAACAGAGATAATATTAGGCTATAATATGTAGTATGTATGTAATATGTAATATGATAATATTAGGACTAGTAATATGTATTACTAGTATCTATAATATCAATATATGTGACATATGATACATTAATATACGAATTTAATCATACAATATATATTCGTGCATCGTCTAAAGTTAATATAGAACGTACTATCAACATCATATTAAACAATGAATAGTTAATTATAATAAAAATAATTATAGGTAGCTAGTAACCTGAGTAATAATAATCGCTTAATAATTAGTATGGCTGTCTCTTCTTGAAAAGTCAAATATGATGAGGTTCATATTTAACACACCTTCTCCGAATCCTCGTGAAGGTTCTGGCCCGGGTTCAAACCACCGCAGTGGGTAAGCTGAGGGACAAAGCTTTCTCCCACCTCTAGGCAGAAAGTTTTCCGGGGGGAAACGGGGCACACCGGGTAGACAGAGCAGACCTACGAACGTGGCTGTGTCTCTCAACGCACAGGGGACGCGAAGACGGCCCCTGCGGTGCCTTTGCAACGCCCGTGCCCTGGCCCTGCCGCCAGTCCCTCTGTCTGCTGCTCCTGGGTGGTCTCCCCCACAAGCGCTGGTGGGTCTCTTGCCGGCTTAGAGCAAAAGGACTTCACCATTTACTTTTGAGCACCGATTGCTAGACCTTTCCAATACTTAATGACTTGCTTTTTATAATCCATCTGAGTATTCCATTAATCCCCTCTCCCTGCCCCGCCACACACACATCGGACTAAATAGCTTTTGGTTTGCTCTCCCGCTTCAAGTGCCCAAAGCGAGCGCTCTCGGCGTTTTCTTTGGACTTAGAAAGCTTTACGCATGAGTTATTTTTCTTCTGGCTGGTTAAAATCTGCTGAAATCGTGCAAATCTGATGTCAAACATTTTCTTATACAGCAGCATTTAATGAAAACCAAAACAAATAAATAAAACTACAGAACACTGGACGACCAGCCGGTCTACTTCTAATGGCAAGTCGGAGCTTCTGCTAAAACAAACATCCTCATTTCAAATCGTGAACAATTACAAAATTCTAGAAAGAGAAAGTACGTACTTTAGTATGACTCGGGGCATTGATGAGGTACCAGGTGGAGGACGTGGGGGGTTCAGAGTAGAGTAAGAATCTGTCGTGTGCATGCCTGTGGTTTGATTCCCAAATAATACATAAGTCAAACCCACACATTTCCATTTTTTTAATTTTATATCAATTGGGTTCGTTATTCAGAAAAAAAAATCCATAGATAGAAAATTTTAAAAAGCAGAAAACCTAAGTAGCCCAAACAAATTAAAGCCAGAAACAGATTTCCAGATGGAACAAACACACCAGATGATGATGAAATATATTTTTTTACATGTAGATATATATTTTATAATATACAGATATATATATTTTTAAGAATTTTTTCATGGTGAATTCAGATATATATTATTTTTTTTAATGTTTTTACTTTTGAGAGAGAGAGAGAGTGGGGGCTGGGGGCAGAGAGAGAAGGAGAGAGGATCCGAAGCAGGCTCTGTGCTGACAGCAGGCAGCCCGACATGGGGCTCGAACTCACGAACTGTGAGATCGTGACCTGAGCCAAAGTCGGACGCTCAACCGATGGAGCCCCCCAGGTGCCCCCAGATATATATGTACCTATAACACGGTTATAAAATTAGCTTCGGTTTGTGAGAGGTTTTTTCGCTTCTTTAAAACTAAAACCCCCAGGTACGCGTCGCCCTTCAGAGGAGCCCAGGTGGGACTGCCCACATACCCTCCCTTCTTCAAGTGAGAGCCGCACTGGAGCAAAGCTGTCCTTTGTGCCCCGCGGCACAGATCTGGGCCCTGGCTGACTGCCAAGGAGAGGCCAAGTAGCCTGGCTTGGAATCGCGGCCAAGGGAGCCTCAGGACCCACAGCCCCCGCGGGCATATTGACAGGCCCTGGCAAGAGACACTCAGAGCAAGAAGGGTCAGGCCCATTAACAATAGTCCCTTGGGCAGCACTTCACAGTTTAAAAAAAAAAAAAGCCCGAATTTTGTTGAATCGAAAAAACCACTGATGGGCACGCCCCCATGGGCCTGCTCAGCTGTGAGGTGGGCACGGTGGGCCAGGCCACAAGATCTCCTGGTGCGGAAGAAACCCCGGGGTTCCCGGAGGACAGGGGATTTGCCCCGGGGCTGGAAGGCCGGGCCCAGAGCCGCTCCCTGGGGAGTCCAGACACAGACCACACCTGAGGGCTTGCCTTACAAGGTCATCTTTACATGCACGAATTAGGAGATCAGGGGATACTTTCCAAACCCCTGACTCCCCGAACACAACAGAGTGGGCTCCTTCTATCAGGGCTGGAATAAACCTTCGGGAGTTGTAACATTACAAGGAGGCTGAGGCACTTTCTGGCACTTTCTGATTCATCCGTGCAGGCATCATCCCCTAACGTTCCTTTGTCCAAAACTCCGTTAGTTGGCTCCTAGAAGATAAGACTGCCCGTGAGGCAGAAGCTTCTAGGAGTTCCCCGCCGTCACGAGGTTGGTCCTGAGCTCAGGGGGTCAGGCCGGGGACCAGACGAGATCACAAGGAGGTGGGAGTGCAGCCTGGGCCCAAATCCCATGTCTGCCCATGAAGTGGTGCCGGTCCCCATGAGCTCCCAAAGCCATCAGACATGTAACACAGGGGGCAAGTTCACGATGCCACCCGGCCCCGGTCAGCGCCAAGCACCATTAGCTGTTTGCACGCACGCGGTGTCTACTCTCAGAATCAGTCCCGCGAACGCCCAGGCACCTGGCAGCGCGTCCCAAGGAAACAGCAAAGTGGGCCTTTTCAGAAGAGAAAATACTTATTGGATTCCTTGCATGGAGGGAACTGAAACCCACGGCTTACATTTAAGCCCTTCCATATCAAATAGGTCTCCAAGCTCCTTTTGGCCCGTCTTTGCTATTTGTTTTAGCTTCTTAAAACTCTTCAAAGTTGTTCACTAATAAAAAAAAAAAATTATTTTCTCTGATTTTATTTCCTTGGCCTCCTGTGGGATCAGGGACTAGTGTGAATACAGTGAAGCTGTGACGGACACCCGAGGACCAGACCACGTGTTGCAATCGCACGGCCCGGGGTTGACTGCACCCTGGCCCACCCGTTACGTCCTACGTGCTCTCAGACAAGTTACTGACTTTTCCCAAACCTCTGTTTCTCCCTGGAAACCTACAAGCAGAGCACTTGTTTTGCAAGGTACTCTTAGAATTGAAAAAAGTACATGTGAAGTTCCTGATAAACAGCAGGGACCCAAAATTTTATACCTCTCCTTACTGCCAAGTATGGTGATGAGTGATGAAGTCATCGTTCTTCGTATCTTTTCTTTACAGAAAGCCGAATCTGTTCTCGCAGTAGCGTCCTCGGGCTGTAGCACGCACTGGGGGGCTTAAACAGAAATTTAGTGTTTCACACTCCTGGAGGCTGGAAGTTGAAGACCAAGGTGTTGTGATGGTTGTTTTCTCCTGGAGAATGTGGGAGGAGAATCTGTCCCAGCCTCTGTCCTTGGGTCCTCGATGGCCATTTCATCTTCCCATGGCAATACCACCACGCGTGTCTGTCTCCAAGTTCTTCTTTGTACCAGGACCTCAATCCTATTACATTAGGATCCATCCTAATGATCTCATCTTAACTTCATTACCTCTGTAGAGACTCTACCTTCAAATGAAGTCACATTCCAAGGTACTGGGCATTAGAATTCCAATACAGGAATTTGGGGGGAACACATCTCAACCCATAACATACATACACATGAAAAACCATTAGAAGGAGCAAGGGGATGACACACATGCAATGAAGAGGCAGCTCCGGGGCCAGCAGGAGAAAGGAGGGAACGGAAGCAGAGAACAAGGCAAGTCTGGCCTCTGGGTAAGGTTTGGGTCAGAGGTGTCCTTACAGCTAGCGCTCTGTGACTGAACTGTGATGTGTCTCTTAGTTTGCGCATACCGGGTATATATTTCTGAAGACAAAAAAGGAGAAAGACAAAAAGAAGAGAGTGGTTTGCACTCTTCCAGAAAACAAGAGAATGACAGTCCCTCCAGCATGAACAGAAACCCCCTCCAACTCAGAGAGATGCCAAAGAGGAACTCAGCCCTTTATAAAAACTGACACATAGTCATGGCCAACGGCTGGTAGAATCTGGTTTGTGCAGCCTCTCCCTTCCTTGAATTGGGATTTTTATAAACGTGACGGTCGCTGCCACCCTAAAACACACACCCTGCACCCGACATGAAGGATTCTGTAGGCCTTGGCGGCAACAAGTGGCTGTTACCACAGCTCTTCCCGAAAAGAAGACAAATACCAGTGGGGGAACCCGGCTGCTTGACCAGCAGTCCCATGACCACTTCCAACATGCAGAGTCACCGTTGAAAGTCCATTTCCCAGGGGCCTTTAGGGCATGGCTCCCCTGAATGAGGTCTTCACAGACAGACCTTTAGAACCAAGTTACAGGTCCCCAATCTAAAATTCTCTCCAGATAACCACCTACTTCTCTGGGCCAGTGCACAGAGAGTTAAAATCATTGTTGAAATTACTCTGAACCTCAACACTTTTTCACTGCTGGTGGGAATGCAAACTGGTGCAGCCGCTCTGGAAAAAAGCATGGAGGTTCCTCAAAAAATTAAAAATAGAACTACCCTATGACCCAACAATTGAACTACTAGGTGTTTATCCAAAGGATACAAAAATGCTGATTCGAAGGGACACATGTATCCCCATGTTTATAGCAGCACTATCAACAACAGCCAAAGTATGGAAAGAGCCCAAATGTCCATCAACTGATGAATGGGTAAAGAAGATGTGGGATGGATATATATATATATATATATATATATATATATATATATATACCATTTGCAACAACGTGGATGGAACTAGAGTGTATTATCCTAAGAGAAATAAGTCAGAGAAAGATAAATATTATATGATATCACTCATATGTGGAATTTAAAAAACACAACAGATGAACATAGGGGAATGGAAGACAAAATAAGATAAAACAGAGAGGGAAGCAAACCACACGAGACTCTTAAATACAAAGAACAAACTGAGGGTTCATAGAGAGAGGTGGGAGGGGGTAGGGGATGGGCTACATGGGTTATGGGCACTTGTTGGGATGAGACCCGGGTGTCATATGTGAGTGATGAATCACTAGGTTCTAATCCTGAAACCAATATTATACTATATGTTAACTAACCTGGATAAGAAAGAAAGAAAGAAAGAAAGAAAGAAAGAAAGAAAGAAAGAGAGAGAGAGAAAGAAAGAAAAGAAAAGAAAAGAAAAGAAAAGAAAAGAAAAGAAAAGAAAAGAAAAAAAAGAAGTAAATTGCACTGAGCCTCTAAGGCAAATACTTTACCCATAGTTTGAAATTTTTTTTTTTTTTTTTTTTTTTTTTTATTTTTGGGACAGAGAGAGACAGAG
>NW_026057579.1:37391278-37395834 GCF_023721935.1 Panthera uncia
GAGCCTGACGCGGGGCTCGAACTCACGGACCGCGAGATCGTGACCTGGCTGAAGTCGGAGGCTTAACCGACTGCGCCACCCAGGCGCCCCCATAGTTTGAAATTTTTAAATATAGTCAAGACTCAACCATATGACAAAAAATTATTTTTCCCTAGTAACACATGGTAAAGAAGTGACATGTCTTATGAGCAGAAATCTCATCTTATGATTCTCACAGAGCATTCTCTCAATCAAGAATAATCATTGAATAATAGCATGCTTATAATGTACCTGAGTTTTTGAGACAATAAATATGTACATCTGCTTAAAAGTGGTTTTAGTGTATTGCTTAAAATATGCAACTCATCTGCGGAATGACAATGTTTTAAATTTTTTTTAATTTTATTTATTTATTTTTGAGAGAGAGAGAGAAAGACAGAGAGACAGAGACAGACAGAGCATGAGTGGGGAGGGACAAAGAAAGAGGGAAACAGAATCTGAAGCAGGCTCCAGGCTCCAGGGTGTCAGCACAGAGCCCAATGCAGGGCTTGAACCCACGAACCGCAAGATCATGACCTGAGCAGAAGTTGGAAGCTTAACTGTCTGAGCCACCCAGGTGCCCCCAGAATGACAATGTTTTAAAGCAAGCCAAGTCACTTGCTTTGAGAATACCAATTCTAAGAAATGTCAATGAGATGCAGAGTAATTAACAAGAAGAAAATGCTGCCCCAATATTCACAGGAAAGGAAGAGATAAGCAGGAGGCTGTTTCTTATAATCTTTTCCACAGTGTGTGTAATCCCAGTGATCTGTTATTTGTTCATAATTGGGTGATACAGCATGTATTGTGCTATGATACGTTCATGTTATTTCTGTTTTCTAAAGCCTCTACTACATTTCAAGAAGTGTTGACATTTCACACATTTTGAATTGAGGTCATTTAATCCTCATAAAAATTCCAGGAAAAAAATATTATAATATTCACACATAGAGGAAAAGCCCAGTGTCTAAAGGCTAAGTGAATTTTTTTCTAGGTTACAACTAATAAGGTGCCAACTTAGGTCTTCTGTCTCTAATTCACGGCTGTTTCCATCTACAACATGACCTCCAGGTAGAGAGATCAGATACAGATAGATAATAGATCAGTAGATAAAATGATAGATGATAGGTCAATAGATTGATTGATGGATAGATATGGACAGATTGATAGATGATAGATAAATGACATATCGGGGCGCCTGGGTGGCTCAGTTGGTTGAGCGTCCGACCTCAGCTCAGGTCATGATCTCACGGTCTGTGAGTTCGAGCCCCACGTCGGGCTCTGTGCTGACAGCTCTGAGCCTGGAGCCTGCTTTGGATTCTCTGTCTCCCTCTCTCTGACCCTCCCCCATTCATGCTCTGTCTCTCTCTGTCTCAAAAATAATTAAGCATTAAAAAAATTTTTTTAAGATATATCAATAGATAAATTGATAGATGATTGATTGATATATAAATAAATGATAGATGACAGATTGATTGGTAGATGATAGATTGATAGATGGTAGGTCGATAAATTGACAGATGACAGATCAACAATCCATCTATCCATCTATCAATAGATGGATAGATGATTGATAGATGATAGATCAATAGTTAAATCGATAGATGATGTATCAATACACAGATAGATAGATGATTGATAGCTAGCCTGTGTTAGATATTGTCTACGGACACTGGCTTCTGCTTCCACTGCCTTCTGTGCTCTGTGCTCTCAGATCACAGGGGCAGAATATTAAAGCTACGTAGCCCAGACTCCTCGCAGATTCGGGTGCAGTTTAGTTTCCGCCAACAAGGTGCATGCAGACAGCGTTCGAAAGATGGAAGGGGCACCTTTCCCGCAGCACTGATGGCTGGGGGCTGAGCTTGGGCAGTGTCTGGACCCCACGCTTGGCTCCGAAGCCACTGACTTCCTGGGTGGCAGGCGCCGTGGTGGCCACAGCTTCCTGACTACGGACACCTCTGCCTGAAGTGGGTGGGGAAAACCTGCTGACCGCGTGAAGTTCGGCTCATTAAACTTGAACACGTCTCAGTGGTGTCTCAAAAGGGCGAAATAGGGGAAGGGACTGGGAGGGTCTGGAGGGCTGGGGACACTGAGGGTGGTGTCGGGCAGGACTTAGCGAGAAGCCTGAATGGATTGGGAACTGCGGGAAGAGACGGGACCAACAGGGCGCGTGAATCTACGCGACGTTATGTTAAATCAGTTTGCCTGCCGTCTTATCACGGAAAATCTGGGTCTGAAGGGCTTGACACAGGAGAGTTTGCTTGTGTGCCGCAGTTCTGTACAGTTTGTCTATCGTGCGAGTCAGAGTTCATTTCACTAATTGTCGTTTCTGTGTTATTTCCCTTGACCTTGGGACAGCAGCTCTGGCTGGTTGGACCCTGGAGCTAAACATCTCATGGTAACTCCCTGCTTTACTCTCTTCTTACCATCCATACAATTTTGCAAGCAGCATCGAACTTTCTGAACGGAAGTGGTTTCTGTTTCCCGAATTCTTCCCTCTTGTTTTTTAATACGGTGTTCCAATGCAGATAAATGGCTTTATTTGTGAAATGTCTTTCAAATATTAGAACAACACGTCTTGGCAGCCAGGTGTCAACCTCTCTGAATTGCAAATCCAACCCCCCCGAAAAACAGCCACCCGTCAGAGAGCTGTGATTCCGCACTCTGTCGGTTGGAGGCATCTGCAGAGCTTTTCACCAGACAGGTGGGCTCAACCCTCCGGTATCTCGCTCAGTAGTTCTGGGGTGGGGAGGCCAAGACGCTTTTTGTAATACAAGCCAATTTTTTGTTCTGGAGGGGTTTAAGAATCCAAGACATGGTCAGAAGGCAGAGAGGCAGAAAAAAGCCCGTGGGGAGGGCACCCATCCCATGGGTGTGGGGCACAGACAGACTTCCTCACCCAGGCAGGCCGGCGGAGGCTTCTGCTGAGGAAGGCCAGCAGCACGTAGAGCCAAGGCCTCTGGGTACTGGAGTCCAGGGTTCCCCCAGCAGAACTTCAGGCTTCTCACCCCATCACCCTAAATAGTCCCATCCCTATCTATGCACATGGAGGTCCCAAAAAGCTTTGTAATACGATTATATCATCTAAACCAGGGGTTTGCAATTTATGGCCACAGGCTAAATCCAGCCCATGGCCTGTTTATCAATAAAATTGTATGGGAAGACAGCCACGTCCCTGAGTTTCTGGGTTGATTCTGGCTGATTTCCTGCTACTTCAGAAGAGCTGAGGAGCCGTGAGAGACAGCACAGCCACAGAGCCCAACTTGTTCACCACCGGACCCTCTACAGACAACACTTGCCAATCCTTCCTCAACTATGAACTAGCATCCAGGACCCTCAAGGGTGTGGGGAAAAGGAACCCCTCGGACTTATCTAGACCATCTTCCAGCATGCCTTCTTCCACCTCAGGCTCCCCAGAGCCCCTGCCCCTCCACAAAACCCGCTTACTATCTTTCCCAACCAAGAGATAAGGAGGAACCCAGGAAACAGGCTTGGGGCACACTCACAGTGTTCCTGAGGTTCCGGGTGACTGGATTGTTCCATCACATGCCCGGCTTCTTCTCAGGCAGAATTTCCACGTCTGTATTCACCCAATGTTCAAAATCCATTTTATTTTTTTATTTTTTTTTATTTTTATTTTTTTTTATTTATTTTTGGGACAGAGAGAGACAGAGCATGAACGGGGGAGGGGCAGAGAGAGAGAGGGAGACACAGAATCCGAAACAGGCTCCAGGCTCCGAGCCATCAGCCCAGAGCCTGACGCGGGGCTCGAACTCACAGACCGCGAGATCGTGACCTGGCTGAAGTCGGACGCTTAACCGACTGCGCCACCCAGGCGCCCCTCAAAATCCATTTTAGGTACTGTATCTTAATAACCAAATCTTACAGTGAGTTGTTCTACAGACCAAAAATGTTACAATGTCACACACAGAAAGTACCTATCAAGGCATATATTGCACACGTGTGCATTGGTACGTATGCACACATATATACACATATTCTAAATAAGATCATGTAGATCCATTGTGTATAAAAATGTTATATGTTTCAGATCATAAGTCTAACTGTTGGAAGAACAGGCAAATGAAGAGAAGAGGGTATGAACTCCAGCTGCCAAGCAATATTATGTTAAAGAGAACTTCCTCAGTCCCTTATTGGGAAACATAGACTCCCGTTATAACAACAAGTGCTCTTATTTAAGTAGTAATTTCCATTCTCATCACAAGAAAAAAATTCTCTAGCTATGTATGGTGAGGGCTGAGAGTTGGACTTACTGTGGCAATCATTTCACAATAAATACAAACATCCGATCATTATGTTGTACAGCTGAAACTGACACAATGTTACACGTCAGCTATACCTCTATATAGAAAGATGATAGATAGATGATAGAGAGACAGATGATAGAGAGAGAGGTAGATAGACAGATAGATGACAGATGATCGATAGATAAATGATAGATCAATGATAGATAGATGATAGAAGATAGATGATAGGTAATTGATTGATAGATGATAGATAGACAAGTAGATAGAAAG